>NW_028175309.1:0-141171 GCF_965226575.1 Pagrus pagrus
AAGCTTGGTTGGAATCTCACTCCTTGGTTGTTTGGTTGTGATACGTTACCCTGATTGTATGTATGCACACATCAGTACGCATCAGTATTTGTATGACCCACAAAAAAAGGAGGAGGAGGAGGGGGCGGGAGAGGGAGACATTTTTTTTTTTTAATAAAAGTACGCTACAAACCTCAGATGTTTAGACTTAATCATGAACAAAGCAGTGCCTTTTGTGGACTTTTTCCCTAACATCTACCCCGAGCGCAGAGCTGTCAACCCTGAGCTTGAACCCCAACTAGTCGGGGTGATGATTAAATCTATCATCTTTCATAGGCAGGAAGAGGCCCTCTTGTGCAGAGGGTTGGTGGTACAGGCTCGAGATATCAACATTTACACTTCGGTACACTTCAAAGTTACCGATATAGCTCCGGTTGTGGGGTATGATCTAGACCTGATTCGCGATCAGGATGGTGAAGAAGAAACCTGGGAGCAGGTACGGGAAACTTGGTCTAGACATTTTGTTGCCGAGCCAGTGTACAGTCACGTACTACACGACGACATTAAGCGAAAGGTAAACGCTCAGGTGTTCCCGCTGAAATCCATATCGTTGGCCACAAAGTACATAGAAACCGTACGGGGTGCACTGACCTTTGGAGATTTTTGCCCGGACAGGGGCTATTACATTTCTCGAGATGGGAACACACCTGCTCTGTGCTCAGATGTAATGTTTGGTAGAGTGTACTTCATGCCCGCAAACAAACTGAACCAGGTCATCTCAGTCTCCCAACTCATATATGATCATGACAAGTCAGAGGTTGAGGCTAAGCTCTTTGACATGAGACACATGCCACATTTCTACAAGGCAGCATGTCTTGACATCGAGACTGTGTTTGACCAGTCGTACCGGGATACGTCTCTACAATGCAAGTCTTTTGCCTACAAGTTCCCCTACTGCACCGAGGGCATGGTCGCGGACATGACCGCGTATAGGAATAAGCTGGTTCACGCACTGACTGCTGGCAAAAAACAACTGCCCAAACACAGTAAGCACGTCTCCATCCCTGCTCTGGCACCTGACATGCCAGGTCAGCAGCACGAGATAACTTGCGTATCTCTCGTGATCCTCAACTCCCACATACCCAAAACCTCGGCCGACCACCACAGGAAAAAGCTGATCGTTCTCTATAACAGTACACGCGGCCATCACCCAGAGGTCGACCACGAACTGGTCAGGAGCGTTGGTGTAGACGATGCCTCGAGGATTCTATTCTACCCGTGCTCCAGTGAATTCACACTCGTGGAGAGAATGATCGCGTTGTTGTACGAATACGGTATAGAGCTCCTGTACGTGTACAATGCAGAGTTTGACGTAAGGGTAATCCAGCAGCGTGTGCATTTCTACGCTGAATCCAACTACGCCAAAGGCCTCGATTGTGCTGCCCGAAAACGATGTGTCTCGTTATTGCAAGCCTGGAACGGGCTCTTCATAACCAGGGCCTTGTCCAAGGACATGGTGCCCTTCTTCCAGTTTGAAAACGTACGCTACCTGAATATGTACAAGGAGATGCTCAAGAGCCTAGGCTCGGTGTTGCTGAAGGGAACACTGACCGAGTGCAAACTTCAACTGATATCTACGCACATCGGCAGGTTCAACAAAGAGAAGGCTAAGCTGGGCCACTTCAAGATGAACAGCTGCGGCATGAACATCATAGATTTGTACAGGATGGCGGGGACTAGAGAGATCAAGTTTGCCTGCACCAGCATGAAGTTGAACGACGTCGCCCCCTTTGTCATTGCTAAAGTCAGGAAGCTACACAGAAAGCCCCCAAAGGACACCAGAAAGCTTTGTAAGTTGGCCGACGTCAGTTACGCTAAGATGGATGAGATGATCAGCACAGGGGGGAAGAGTCTCTTTGCAGTGCTTGTCTACAACTTGGTCGACTCTCAGCTGTGCGCAAGGCTGGCTAAAGTCCTCAACCCCGTCTCAGCTCTGTTTCATCGGTGTAGGACTACTCTCAACATAGACGTTGTGGTACACGGAAGAGGGGATAACTTTGGAGGCTTTGTGCAGAGTATTCACTCGGTTCAGATCCCTCAGCTAAAGTTCACACTCGATACTCTCAGAGTCAAAGCAGGACCCGTGGGTATGACACTCAACGGTCGCATGCGATGGAATCATGCACTCGACCTTGACTATGGAGACAGTGGTGATCAGTGGAAGGGGGGGTCAGTCTGCGACCCTCTCACGGGTCTACACTACTCCGGACCCGGCATGGGCTTGGAGCTTTCGTTTGACTTTGCAAGTATGTACCCGTCCATCATGTGCGCTCTCAACATCTCGCCCGAGACTACCATCCCGTGGCCTCCTGCGACATTCCCCCATGATCTATCGGGCTGGGTGTGTTACCACTGGGAAGCTGAGGGGTTTGAATACGCATCGCTCATTCTCAAGTACGACCAGGAGCAACGCGGCTTTGTCCGCGCGCCGGCCGTATTATCGTCCTCGGCCGAGTACTTTCTCAACCAGCGAGCCGAGGTGAGGAGGGAACTCAACAACCCTGACATCGGCGAGGTCGATCGGGTGTACTGCAAGATGCAGGAAGGAGAGTGTAAAGTTCTGGCCAACTCTTTCTACGGAACAGCTCCTCAGCCCTGCGGGCCTCTCATATCTGCTCATGGAAGGCGACAGATTTCCGTGGTAAACAAGTGCGTGTCTTCCTTCTACCAGCACCGCTGCCCTGTCGTCTACGGAGACACTGACAGTGTCTTCGTCTCATTTGGATACGGACCCGGGGACCTTCCTGAGAGCGAAGTGTCCGATGTAGTTGATTGCAGAGAGACAGACACCGCATCCTCCAGTCGAGAGGCTACCACCGATCAACTGGAGCGTTTTGCCTGTAACGCCCGGACAGCTTTGTGTGACAAGTTTAAGCGGGCTGGCGCGCAGGTGCCTGCCTTTCTGGACTATGTGCACACGGCCTTAGTGGAGGACACTCTCGAGAGGATGTACGTGATAGGCAGAGGTAATACGCACCAAAAAATAGTCAGAGATCCAAAGGGAACATTCACCGAGGAAGGGTACCCTGTGTACGTGGCCAGAGTCCCTGGATCTGAAGATTTGAACGACGTAACCGGGCCCTTCGTCAAAGATAGGAGAGTCAAGCTGGAATACGAAAACAGTTGCTCCATATACTGTCACGTAGCTAAGAAGACCTACGTAGCACTCACTCACAACCTGAACGCAAAGGGCGATCTCTCGTCAGTCTCTGTAAAGGTGAGGGGCTTGTCGGCTTTCAAAAGCATGCGATCGCCATGCGATTCCGCCGTCACAGAAACCTTCATAGCGTGCGTAATGAGGGGAGACTGTATCAAGCTAGACACCGGCAATGTCTCCTGTTTCTCCACATCGCCCTGGCACCAGCTCCAGTGCGGAGATGTAATCTTATACCTGGAACAGCAACCGCATGTAGACGATCTAGGGAGGTGGCTTGAGGTAGCTCGAGGTAGCGCTTTTCTCACCGCATACAGAGTAGAAGACGTTGTAGCATTGCAGCTAGATTCTGGCTTCTCTGCGGTCTCTACGAAACTCATCCCTGTGCTGGGACACGGACCCGACTCAGTTGTAGTGAGGACACTATACAAGGACTGGAAATATTGCATGAACCACATGTTCTCACACGGGCAAGCTATTCTCAGAGACTTGCTCACGTGCAAAGCGTCCGAACTCATTGCGTCCAAGATGGGAGTAGGGTTCTTTCCTTGGAGTAGTCTCATAAAATCCTCAAAGAACAAGCACTTTAGTCAACAAACATTGAATCGCTTGAAGGTTGCCAACTCCAGCGTCAAAACGACTTATGTAGAGATTGTAAAGACATGGCTACAGCAGATCACAGGACTCTCTGTCAAGCCTGTCGAGTGTAACGAGTATCACAAGTGTAATCCTTGTGAAGCCACTTTCTGTCGATACCCGTTGAACCTACAGGCTAACACAGGGTGTATCACGGTCATGTTTGGAGGCTCACTCATATGCGAGGCCAAGCAATACAGATCCAGCGGCAAAGTCTTTTCTGACAAGGAACATGATGATGATGATGATGATGATGATAATGATGATGAGCAGCGCAAACAGCACAGGGAAACCCAGACTCATCCATTGTATCACACAGAGCTTATCTCTCATCCATACCAGCCTTTCAACAAATGTTTTGCCAACTCCAGGGTGTTGCTAGCTCACCGCGCAGACTACACTTTGGTCAACCGCTCGGGGAAGCTTGTGGCTCACTGTGTCATAGACTACTGCTTACCCCGCTTCATGTACAGCTCAGCTCTAGGCACCCACTGCCTAGATGATTGCAAAGAGCACCTGCTCACCTCCATCGCCTCTGTCAGAGAGAGATTGAAGAGGGCAACCACGGCTTTCAACGCGGTAATGAACAACTGCCCTGAACACATGATACCTGCTTGTGGGACTCGTGAATTGGAGCACCTGCGAACGATCAGGGAGACTGTAACTCGTCTACCGAGAGAGAAACTTGATGTGTGTCAGAGGGTGATCACCGGCGACATGTCTCTACGGCCCCACGATGTCTACAGGAACCTGAGTGAATCACTTGGAAAACGACTCACCGAAGCCATGTCTGAGGGCATAGTGTCCCTTATAGACGACAACCACAACCCTTCCGTTCTCCCCCGCTCACACGCCTCCATCTCGCTCACGGTGCCGACTGTCATGTTGGCAGACGCGGGGATCGCTTCCTCTAGCGGTACGCTGTCCATATCGAGAAGCGAGCTGTGTGAAAGGACCCAAGTTGACCTGGCGGGTCTTCTGTACCAGACCTTACTCGTGTTGCAGCTAAACACTCCGGACGCGTTCCCGTCATCGAACACAATGTACCCTGAGTCCATTCTTTGCATCATGCCCTACTCTTGCGCCGACACGAACCTCATGCGGGCCTGGATCGAAGTCTTCGGACAGAAGAAGTGGCTCAAACCCAACCGAGTCAAGCTCGGGAAGAGGACACGCTCTCTTGCTGAATGCAGGGAAGTTACGTATCATTGTACAGGCTGTAAAAACTTTTACAGGGACCTGTTCGCCAACAACGTCCCGGGTCACAGGCTTATTCAGTACGTCTACGGTCAAGACATGAAAAGAAAGATAGGACAGTGTGTCAACGAAAGACGCTTGTTATCTTGATATTTGCCCAGGCGTCGTCGTCCTTGCACCGTACGACCCGATACCATTGGCAACTTGGGATTGACACGAAATGTCAGTGTATATACGATTCCGTAGATACGCATCCAGTAGAGCAAAGTGACGATGGCTTTCAGTCAGAAGGAGTACGTGTTCTCCCACACCATGACCAAGGTCATTCAGGCTCATCAGCCTGCGATGTTCAAAATAGACTTGAGTAGTCTCATACCCATGGGTGACTGTAGCCCTCTGTTCGTCATTGACAACATGTGCATTACCGCGTACAAGCAGGGTACCACTGAGAAGGTACCGGTCAGGTTCGCTGTACTCAACGACAACAAGAAAAGAGTCTTGACGAACGATCCGTGTAAACTTTCTTCCAAGTGGCAGATTGACATCAACAGCGGATCCTGCGTGAAGATAGCGGGCACCGACACCCTGCCTTTCAGTCGTACCCTGTCTGTGTACGATGAAGAGAACAAGCAGGGTCTCGTCAACGTCCTGGCTTTCATGATGTCAAACAGCCTCTGGACCTCAGACAGAGCAAGAGGGGCTTTCGATGTTCTACTTGGATCTACCCGAGGGGAGTTTGAATTCACATGTGAGCTGTGTTCGGAGATTGGCATTGCTTGCGTTACAAAAGGACCCGGCGGTCGCCCGTCATTGTTCTCTTTCCCGCAGTGTGCAGAAGACGGCTATGTGTGCATACCTTCCCAACAACCCTGTGCTACTGACAAGGATTACGAGGCCCTCAGAAACCTCCTAGCTCTCTTGCGATCAGCTTCTCTCGACCATCTTAGCATCTTACAACGAGTCACCCTGGAGATGACAAACAGCCGAACATTTCAAGACGTCGACCGTTCATCTTTCCCTCCTACGCACAGGGGCAATGTTGTAATACCGTACGCAGTGATGAGATACGTCACATCCCTGTACCAGACCATGAGCGAGTACGCCGACAACTTCGCAATCGTGGAGGACAACACGCACCACATCAAAGTCGTAGTGGAGAGCCCCTCGGAAAACATAAGCGAAATCACCGGGTGTATATCCCTAACCCTAATATACGGTTCGAGTCTCCTGGCCATTTACAGTGACCTCATCCATGGCATGCAGTATGCGGAGGAAGAAGAGCAAATCAACAGTATTGCCAACATCACACAGTTGAGCACCGACGTGTTGATCAGGAGGACCCGATTGGATTTTATATTGGGAAAACCGATGTGCCTAAAGGACTGGTGTACTTTTTACTATGGGTAAACGACGAGGGATGAGGGAACGTGTGTCATGTTGTATGAATAACAATGATAATAAAGACGATGTCACAACTTAATGGTACATTGACTGTATTTTATTTTACAACATACATCTGCATAGTCATCGAGACAACAAAGACATTGACAACCACAATAACCCTCATACAGTGGATCCTGTATACATTCAGGGCTGACGTAACATAACATAACATTACATAACATTTCATAACATAATCACAGGAGCTGTATATCCTCCATATCCTTGTGTGATGAACCTCCCGTCTCCACGCTCTCCTTCACCACCGTGCTGCTCATTCAGAGCTCTTGTAGTCTACGAAAGGGTCCAGTGAAAGGGTCTGCATTGACCGATCATCAGAGGTGTTGAGTAGAAGGGATGACACATTACTATGCGGGAGAGGGTGATAAGCGTGTATGACCAAATCGTGAGCCGTAGTGGTTGAATCTTGCGGGC
Organism: Pagrus pagrus; assembly: GCF_965226575.1. Classification (NCBI taxonomy): domain Eukaryota; kingdom Metazoa; phylum Chordata; class Actinopteri; order Spariformes; family Sparidae; genus Pagrus; species Pagrus pagrus. The sequence continues at coordinate 6,902 of NW_028175309.1, forward strand.
TACGAGGTTTGGGTTCGACTGCGATGGCAAACACTCACTGCACAGAGGGCTCACTGGAGTGAGAGTCTGTTATGAACATATGAAACGTTTTCGTCCATGCTCAGGTGACTCAAGAGACTTGTAATCTCGGGAAAGTGGCGTGTGTTTGTCCCAAGTGTAAAGCCGAGCCTGTCAAATGTTACCTTAAATCGCTTTCCTGAGGAAAGTATAACCTCGAACAGGTACCCTGCACTGTCCTCGGTCCTACTATGTATGACTGCACCCGGAATCTCATTATTCCCGTGTTGTATCGGCATTAGACTTTGTGTCACTAGGTGGTACTGTGATGAGCCTTCGGACAGATCGTCAATCGATCCCCACCATGCACCCTTGAGTACGTTTAGCATGTGACACATTTCGTCCATGATATTAGTCACAGGAAGCGTCTCAGGAGTGCAAGCTACCTTCGCCGGCCTAGGCAGCACGTGTATGTAGTCCAAATCACCAGCCAGCTTTTGTAGCATTTCAATAGGAGTAGGAAAGTCACCTTGTACCAAGTCGCTACATACGTAATAGCCTCCACGGATCACCACAGGATATGTCGCCACCTGTGGCACATAGACATTGTGACAACCGTACAACGCCACAGCTTGAGTCTCAGTCTTGACTGTGATGGAACAAACCGCTCCATGTACGATGTCACCATAGTGTGCCGAAACAATAACGTCTCCAGTGCGACCTCTAGGTCTATGCATGTGGGACACAATCTGGGTTTCAGAGACTGAGCCCCACCAGCGTGAACCCAACCATTGTAAGAATGATAACCATGATCCACTCAACGGTAGCCAATCGAGCTTGGGATTCCCAGGGTTACCATCCTCCTCAGCGACAATCATCTGGTCATCGCCGTGCATGTGGCTGTTGTTTGATCGGTGATCGTGGTCCATTGTATCCTGCAAGTCACCTCGGTGGTCCTTGTTGTGTCCACCGTCATCATGTTGTGAGCATCCGTGATTGTCAGTGACAATCATTGTGTTATTGTCATAGGCAAGGCTGTCTTTGGACATGTCTAAATTATCAGAGTCAGTGGTTCTACGCCAATCGGCGATGTCGGACGAATTTGAATAGTGACTGCAGCGATCGTCTTGCCGTGCGTCATCAGAGTCATCGCATTCAGTGGTTCTTTGCCAATCGGCGATGTCGGACGAATGTGAATAGTGACTGCAGCGATCGTCTTGCCGTGCGTCATCAGAGTCATCGCATTCAGTGGTTCTTTGCCAATCGGCGATGTCGGACGAATGTGAATAGTGACTGCAGCGATCGTCTTGCCGTGCGTCATCAGAGTCATCGCATTCAGTGGTTCTTTGCCAATCGGCGATGTCAGATGAATTTGAATAGTGACCGAAGCAATCGTCTTGCCGTGCGTCATCAGAGTCATCGCATTCAGTGGTTCTTTGCCAATCGGCGATGTCGGACGAATTTGAATAGTGACTGAAGCGATCGTCTTGCCGTGCGTCATCAGAGTCATCGCATTCAGTGGTTCTTCGCCAATCGGCGATGTCGGACGAACCGGAATAGTGACCGAAGCGATCGTCTTGTCGTGCGTTCTCGCAATCATTGCAGTCAGTCATGTTTGGCAAACTGCTGTTGAGATCAGGTGCCGTAGAGGGTGTTTGTGCTGTACAACTGTTCCCACTGTCGTATAGCTTGCAGTAGCCGTAACAACACTGCGTGTTAGGTTTCTTGACACACACAACTGTCTCATAATGGTTCGCAGAGTGTTCCAAATATATCCCTTGGTTAGACACCTGCACACCCTTACACCTGTATTCAATCCAATGGCCGATGTATGTGTATATGCTTAAACCTAGCAAATCTGCAGCTGCTTGAATTTCCACCTCTGTTGCCCAAGTGCCTAGACAGCACATTCGGGACTGGATCACGTATTCCAGGACTGACAGATTCCCGCATCTCAAAAAAGTCTCATACGTAGCATCGTTGTTTTCCAGATGCCTCACCGTAGCGTGCCTAATCGTGGCATGATGCTCTTCTGTACCACATACGGCTTTGCTGATTGCTCTGAAGAAGCAATTCCCGTCAGCCCTTATGTTGACATTCTTACAAGGAATCCCCAAGTCGCCGATGTTTGCTGAAGGTATAGACTGTTCTTCACACTTCAGTTTCAGCAGGTTGCACAGTACTTGTGCAGTAGCGGCTGTAATAGGGTTGAACTGCAGTTGCCTTACTTTACTGGCACCAACAAACATGACATCTGAATCATCACTATCAACGTTCTCCTTTCTCGGATCATGCGAAAGCCCGAGCGCATCATAACATAGAACGCGTGCCATTGTCACATCTCAGGCAATGTACCTCTGCTACTGTCATTAATACTTTACACGTGCTTGTGTACACACTGTTCTATCCCCATAATGTATTGTGAGAACCTTTGTGTCATCAATCTATCGTGACAGCATTTAGCTAAGATGACATCTCGCTTGTGGAAAGAGGAGAGTGAACATTCCAGTCATCTGGAACGTTTCTGTGTTGCAAAGTGCCCCAACTCATCCAGACCAAAATCACGTATCCGACCAGGATGTGGTAACATAGCATATAAATGTGGACTGATGTACTACGTTCATTCAGAGAGCTAAATTATACTCTTGGGTTTGTTGGTTGTCATAATGGACACATTTGTCAAGACTAAGTTGACAGAGTGGGGTTATGGTTTCTTGATCCAAAACTTTACAGCTAAAAACATTGACACTGAGACGTTCCTGGGTCTCACAAAGGCTAGCAATAGACGGTTGGCATGCCAGCTTTGTCTAAACGATAGTGGACACATGGCCGCGCTTCTAGGATGTATCCAAAGATTCAAAGATGACGTGAAGACAAAAGACGGGTAAGACTCGAAGTCACAGTATGTGTTTGTGATGTGTAATGGTTACCCTTGACCTTGATTGAAACACATGTCATTCCCATTGTACAGCACTCAGGTGGAAGAAGACTCTGAGGCTGAAGAAGACTCTGAAGCCGAAGAAGACTCTGAGGCTGAGGAAGACTCTGAAGCCGAAGAAGACTTAGAGTCCACCACAGAAGCCCCGCGGGTCCCAGAATCCTCCAAGCGCCTAGAGGTACTGGCTGAAGCCGCCGAGGTCGTAGAGATCGGCACGCTCCTAGAGACACTCGCACAAGCCCCACAGGTCCCAGAAAAGGCTGATCTCCAGGAGTTTCTGGCTGAAGCCGCCAATGGCGTAGACACCTCCCTAGAGGCAACCAAAGAAGCCTTCAAGTTAATAGAAACAGCAGCCTACCCGCAGATCCTAGAGGCACTCGCAGAAATCACCAAGGTCGTGAGCACATCGCAGCTGTCAGACACCCCGCAGGTCCTAGAGGCACTCGCAGGAGCCACTAAGATCGTAGAAGCCTTGCAGGTGGAAGAAGCATCGCAGGTAGCGGAAGCCTCGCAGGTGGAAGAAGCCTCGCAGGTCACAGAAAACTCTGAGGCTGAAGAAGCCTCGCTGGAGGAAGAACCATTGCAGGTAGCGGAAGCCTCGCAGGTCACAGAAAACTCTGAGGCTGAAGAAGCCTCGCAGGTCACAGAAAACTCTGAGGCTGAAGAAGCCTCGCAGGTGAAGCAAGCTTCATAAATTGAAGAATCTCAACGAACAGTTCGGAAAAGGGTTACAGTCCAGACTTAAATGAGCATCCCAATCGCGGATTCAATGGTGCGGAGAATTGCTAACCTCGTAGTTAGGAGGGGTGTGATAGTGATGATAAGCCATACATTTTCATGTTGTAGGATTGGAATCATTGTATGTCATTGAAACTCAACTTTGTATCACCCTGTAGATGTTTTGCAAGATTACGAGATGTGCTGGAAATAAAAACAAATCAAAGAAGAGCTGTTATTGTCATTATCATTGTTTATTAAAGTGTTGACACCAACCTTCCGTACACATGTTACATTCATTCATTTTCATCCTTAGGACGTAACACAATATCACCAGTGTCAATACTCTGCACCTCTATAAGTTCACCACGGTGTTGTGCAACAACAACAGGACCTTTGCAAGTGTCATCAGTGGTATGCACAAACTGCATCAGTGGTTTGGTCTCACTATTATTGCCATTATTGGTATTCTGTACACCTGCAAGGTTGCAGGTGTAGGAAGTGTTTGATTTAACAGCTAGCAGGTAATAACATGTCGGCGTTCCATCAACAGCTACTACTATGATAGTATACCGACGGCTATCATATCCATTCTCGTAGAACTCTTGTCCCATGTCCGGCGTCCAACATATCCGAAGGTCACATTTGAGTACATTGGAGATACTTTCCATCACTTTGCAATGACATTTAGCTTGAATTATATCAACGGTGCTCTTGTTGACTTCCTCTGTGACAGATAATACCTGCAATAAAATAGAGATTGGTTTTTCATGTCCTAATTTGACAATCATGACATCGCGCACATCCAGGCCTTGTGTTATGTAGGACGCAATCTGTACTGGCTTACTTTTACCCGTCTCGATGTTAAACTCAGCAACCTGATTGTAGTGACTGTTGACATCCAGTGATGTCAAAGAAGTCAAAGTCTCATTTTTCACTATAGTAGGGTATTTGGTGTTCTCCGCAAAAGAGTCATCGGATTTCACATGTGCGACATTGTCGACTCCTAGAGTAGTACTCTGCTCAACCTTTCGGTTTTTTCGAAATGCCCGTTTGACACTGCGGCATCGTTTACGGTTTTGGGGGGTAGTGGTAGTCACGTCCATGTATGTTGGTTTGCGCAGTCTTTCTATGAGACATTGTATTTCATTCTCAAAGTCTTTGAACAGATTCGCCTCTGATGTTTCCATCGGTTTCTCCTCATCGTCCTCCTCTTCACCATCACCATATTTGACCAGGTGACTGTACGGTTTAAACATAGTCTCTATCCTTTTCAACAATAATTGTTTACGGTCCCTTAAACCGCAAAGTCTAACGTTGTTCAAATCAACACCTAACTCCTGCTTTAGTGAGCGCAATATATTCTCTGAGAGTGTCTTTGACTCAGTCAACTCCCTGTTGCTTTTAGCATACCATGAAATGTCAGACTCTTGCTGGTCAATGTGCTCACGGAGCTGTTGTATTACCCCCTTAAGTTCAGTGATTACACACTCAAGTTGTGCGTTAGGAATGTTTTGGTCGTGTATTATCTTTACCAGTGCCTGTACAATGGTGCGGATTTCACAGAACCTGGATTTCATATCTGTCACGTCACTAGTTAGCTGAGTCTTAACCTCTTTAATGTCATCCTTAACACCTGCTACACTGTTTTGTATACCAACAAGCGCCTTATCTGTCGACCTCTTTTTATTACACATCCTCGCAATGGTGTCTTCCTTTACACCCAGCGTGCGCTGTGAACGGTCAAGTTTTTCACTCAAGGTAGACATCTCATCTTCGTGTGCCACTTTACATTTCTCGGTTGTCTCCATAAGGTTGTCATGTGCGATGTCAAGTTTCGCGCACAGTTCTGTCAATTCCTCGATACGTTTGGTCTTCTTCTCTTGTTCCTTACAGTGTTCATCATTCAACATGTGCAACGTGAGCATATTTCTATCCATTTCAACCTCCTGTTTCTCCTTTTGAACACACTTGCGTTTTGCAAGGCGAAGCTGCTTACGGTATGTACAGAGCCTACCACTCGTAACACGTACGATCCTGATTAACAGGTTCACTTGTGTCTCTAGACGCTGTTGGATGTTGAGCATGGACGTGTTGACCGTGTGTGATGTCAATTCATCGATATCCTTCTGTAAAGCACTGAGCTCGGAGTTGTGCTCATCGTCCAGCTCAACAACATCATCATCGCTATCACCATCACCATCACCATCACCACCTTTTGAGACATTCTTCATGTGCACAAGAAGATCTTTCAGGGCACGTTTCACTTCATGGTCTCTCATTAGGATACTGTCAACATACTTCAGTACGTGCTCCGCGTGTTTTACATCTTGTGCACTTTGTATAAAACTACACTCCCCAAATGTACATCGCAGGTCATTCCCCAATCTACGGATGATGACATCATAACATCCCCACAATTCCATAGCCAGATCAAATCCTATGACATTCCGAGCTTTCGTGTTCTCAAATGATTCAAACCACTTAGCCATCTCTCCAAAATTGTCTTCTAGGGCCTTGATCACTACCAAACTCTCATCCAGGGAGCTAGACTTATCCCTGGGGAGAGTGTCGAGCTCAGGTACTGTACTAGATGGTGAGGATTCCACCTTGGTGGCCAAAGGGAATAGTTTTGATATGATGGCCAAGAACGTGACAAGAAAATTGTTTCCAGTGTCCAATGGAGGTTGACGACACGCTGACTTCGTCTCCACGACTGCTGTGTTGTGAGCTCCCAGACAGGTAGAGCTCCCAGAATCTGTGTCTGTACGCGTGGCTATCTGTGGCAGATACTCGTTGTTCTCTTTCTTGTCGTCTGCAGTCTTTCTGCCACGACCACCAGCCTGAATCAGGGTCCCTTTCAGCTTCACCCCTTCTGAACCTTCGCTTACGCCGTGATCGACCCTCTCGTTTCTCATTCCGTCTGTACACTGAGAGGAGCGACGTTGTTGGCAGCCGTCGGTTGTCAGCCCTTTCACCTTTGTCCTCCCAGAAGCATTTGGATCCATGCTTCCACCATTGGGCAATTTGGTTTGTTCTTGCCTTTGCTTCTTCTTCTTCTTCTTCTTTGTCTTGCTCTTTATAAGAGATGACCGAGAATGAGGTTTCACCTTCCTGGTCCGAGTCTCCCCTCCACAATGTTTCACCGCTGCAATGCGCGACTTCCCACGCTTCTTCGTAGCTTGCACTGTAGACTCTACGGTGGTTGAGGCAATATCGGTCCGCGTCGGCTCCTGGCTTTTGTTGGTTGCACCCTGCCGCGATCCATCCATCGTTGTTGATATGTCGGGAGACTGTAGCGCATAGAGTGGTGCAGATACCACCCATGAGCACCTTATCTATCTGCAGCACAGCTGAAACCCTCTTGGGCTCGGGTTCACACACAACAGGCGATGCTCGATAAGCATATCCACAGCGCTGACACAACTCGTCTTTGTCTCGATCGCTTGTAAGTAGGCAACCGTCGACCTTCAGCACTGCCAAGAGCTTCTCTAGCGCGCCGGACCAGTGACTGAGCGCCCCGCAACACAGGGCTGTGAGAATGATTCCCCAGTACGGAGCCTGTACAACCTCTTTAATAGAAGATTCACCTGAGCACCTGGTCATCTCTAAACCCATATACATTAGCTTCACACTGAACCATTTAGCTGAATTCGGTGACGGACATTGTGTCTGCTGGCTAACAGTACGCGAGAGAATACCTTCAGAGTCAAGATGCCACAATATGCTAGTTCCCCACCAGCGTGCGTGTTGTGACTCGGGTGTCCTGAAGATAGTGTCGCTGCTGCAGGATTGTAAGCGCTCCAGGGTCAATCTACTCTGCTCATATAAGACCTTGAATGCAAGCGGAGCACCGAGTATGGACAGTGTCTCCCTTACTAGGTCTGCAGCTAGACCGTCTCTTTCTGTAAAGTCCGGGGTGTACGAAGATACAAAGGTGAGAACGTAACGGTTCACACTAGCGTATATCTTTGACACAAGCAGCTCGGGTTGGTGTCCGCAAAACGCGTCACCGGTGAAAGGGTACATCTGGTACGCTGTCACATCGGGTGCGTTCATCTTCACCCATGCCAACGGGGGTCTGGCTAGAACACTGATCCTTTTCACCTTGTGACCCTTGGTGTCAGTGTACGTGTTGGAAAAGTGTTTGGCTGTGACAAGACCGTAGCTGTCTCCACCGTGCATGTAAACAGCTCGGAGAACAATAGAACACATACTGGGTGAGGACTCGACAGGGATACGAAAGAGTCCATCAAGCCCGGGTCCTGTGAGGGTTACTGACATTGGTATCCGTTTCTCTATATCAACCATATGTACCCATGTGTATTCTACATAACTTATAGCATCAGCATCTTCAAATTGTACGGTCATATGCCGCATAGAGCTCCAATCACCTCTCTGACAGGGTGCCATGGTTGGCCGTGGTGGGTGTGCAACCTTGTTGAGGTTGGGAAGGAAGTGGGGACACAAAGAAGACACACTAGAGTTTGAATAGGTTTTATTTTCAAGTGTTACACAAAGAAGAAGAAGTTGAAGAAAAAGATGAACACCAAAAACAACTACAAAACAGAGCGTACTGTACAAAGGAATAAAAATGACCGTTAGTCATCGATAATGACTTTAGACTTCTCAACAACAGTCTCGTCTTCTATTATATCACCCTGGTACACACCATTATGTATCAGGTCACCTTGGACTGGTGTAACAGAGCACTCGTCGTGGCCCAAGCACAAATCAGTCACTTCATCACATTCACATTCTTCATCAGAAGAACCACTGGAAGAATCACTGCTGTCGTACATGTCCCCAATCTCGAGACAGCAGCTGTGAGTTGTAGTACACCTGGAAGCCTCCAAGTACGCATTCATGTCCTCTTTGTCAATGTCCGTGACACTCTCATCCAGAGGCTCGACTGTAGCATCCTCAATGTGGCGGAGGGGGTCCACTGGTTCTACAACAGGTTGCGTTTGTGAGGCCGACGTGGAGTCGTCGTTGTCAGTAGATTCTGCGGCGATATCTCTGTACACACTCATAATTTCATCAATAGCCTCTTTTTTTCTACCCATCCTGTTTGTGATGTTTACATACAGGTAGAGGTTGCAGCTGGACAAGTTTCGAGTACCTTGAACTCTCTGCAACTCGGTGTTCAGTACTTTAGCTCCATAGTATTTGCAGATGATATCTTTCAACCTGGCAAAGGGTATAATGTGGACGCCTCTAAACAGAGCCACGTCCGTGGCGTGGCTTGTGAAGCCTGAAGTTGTTTCAGACATTGTCCTCGTGTCTCGACATCGAGATTATTGTAATGTGTGTAACAAAAAAAATAAATAATCACAGACCTTTGGATGTGCACATTACACAGCGTGAGTAAAGCGTTTCCACATCCACTAGTACTTCAGAAAATATAGGCTGCTTGCATGTCTTGCAAGAGGTGTACATCTGTTTCATTTCGGTAAATGTGCAGGTGTTGACGGTCGTGGTGCTCAACGGCACGTTTATCATGGGCGCGGCGCAGCAGGAAGATCCAAATCTCATCTGTTCAAAGTCAAACTCCACATCGATGTTTCTCGGGTTGCCTTTCACTTCGGACGAGTGAAACGTCTGATTCTTTAGACATCTCGAGCACCTCAGGTCTCCCTCCTCACGAGGAGGTTGGTTGCTGGGCTGTCCGGGTATCAGCAGTATCTGCTTGTGGTTGTGGTCTACCCAGTTGATGTGACAGTTGAGCACTGCGTATAGCAGCATCTGACACTCGGGCTTCAGTTCAGTCAGCTTCTGAAAATGCTCACTGTGGATAATGTCAACAGCTTGGCGCAGTTCGGGTAGGCATGCTGCGGCCATCTCCAGCGGCTGATCAGTGGTGTACGCAACGGCTAGCTTGTAGTAACAACTCAGGCCCCATTCAGAATTGAGTGTGAGCATAGGGTGCCCGATGGCTTTCACCACATGGAAGGCTGTTATGAGCTTCGAATAGTACGATTTCCTCCTGGCTGAAAAACTGAATTTTGACCACCTTATGGAATCTTTCCAATGTCTAACATTTCTGGCTGGCTGCAAGTAACGTTTCTTCTTGGAACGCCGAACTATGCCACCGTTGTTTGTTGTTGTTGTTGTTGTGTACCCTGATATCTTGTCCCTTGATCCTTGGTCGGACGGCTGACGAGGGCTTGTTTGATTTGACTGTGGTGATTTAGGAGTGACCCTGATCTGGTCGGATGCGCAGGTTGCGGTCGGTTGTTGTAGGTCTAGGTCTAGGATCTGGACATTTGTAAGGAATCTGATCGCCTCTGATCTGATTGCACACAACTTCTGCGTAGACTCCTCCTTGTTCAAAGCCAGAACATCCTTTTGGTACCTATAAAAATCAGCTAGGAGAGCCAGTCTGATTAGAACTTTGTTCTCCTTCACCCGAGCCAAGTCAGCCTTGTCTGGTAGAAGCGCTACACTGCACTGTGATTCTTGTGATTCTTCATCGACACACAAGGCCAAGGAAAGTTCGTCCCACAGCTGCAACAAGCAGAATTTGTAAACCTCGTCGCAGTCTGAAACCTTTGTCTTAGACGTCAACATCTTGACGATTTTCGTCTGCAATTGGGGCGCGGACCCTTTAGCTCTCTGTTTAGAATGGCAAACTGTGTTAAGACACTCGAGGTAAGCCTGCAACAGGATGGATTTTGCATAGCCACGGGACCACACGATTCCGGTGTCATCTACCCCTGCCCCGTCAACCCATTCGCGCCGGTGCTTCTCAAGTCCCCCGTGGTGTTGCATCTCTATTGTCCGGAACTCTTCCCTGACGAGGTCTTAAAAGTGCACGCTGAACACCTGGGTCACTTTTCGTCTTTACAAAACGTGCCCAGGATCAACAGAGACTTTGAACGGACGCTATTTCTGGGACTGTGCAACTTATTCACTCGAGAGACGGTCCTGTCACTGTACAAGACCACACTGACTGGCGAGGCCTTACAAGGAGTCTTGAGCTGTGATGTAACCTCCAAGGGAAAGAAAGAAGAAGAAGAAGAAGAAGAAGAAGAAGGAGGAGGAAAAGAAAAAAAAGAAGCTGGCGACGGTGACTACCCGAGCGTCTTTGTCAATCACAAAGACAAACGTGAGCTTGTGTCTTTACTGCGCAGGCTACTGGGACTTTTCCAAGTGGACGAACTTCGTGATAATGAGATAATACACGAACATGGAGAGGAGCCACAACACATGTTATTTCTCTATCTGATCCAGCTGATGGCCATAATTGTGAGCAGCTGCATGGAGGAGAAAAACCTCGCTGTCATTATGGCCGTTGCGTCCGCCATCTTCCTGGAGGCCAACTTCTGCGACCCCTTGTGCGCAGCAACTCTGCTGAAGCCCATGTTCATTCCCTACTATCAGCAAGGGGGTAAGAAAAATAGAAAAGGTGAGTGCGCAACAGCGTGTCAGGAGCCTGAGGCGAGGCTGAACTACTACAGACTCTTCACGGGGTACGAACTGGACAACACAGGATCTGATGTGTCCGTCGGAATGATGGACACGAATCTGAGCTGGACAGAACACAGTGTACTGCAACGTGTGCAGGGATGCAAGATCGTGGAGCGTGACAGTAAAAAACTGTGGTTCGTTGCTCCCCAGATGGGTGACAGGATGATGATGGTTAAGGACTGTGGTCTGAGAATGATGGGAGGAAAGACGGATGACAAAGCCCTGAAGATCTGCACATATCTGATGTCTGACAATGTCATGGCGTACATGCAATGCGCCGTATTTGGCACAATTGCCAACATGCTGCCCTGTCACGCAAACAGTGAGTTCAACGAGCCTGTGTTGACTACCATCGACCGTTCTATGTCTACATTCTCACAGTACGTAGTTCGTCACCAGAGCGCGAGCCTGATGAGAGACCTGATTGGAATGAAAGACTGCTGCCTGTACACCACTGGGGTGGGGTTTGCTGGACAGGATAGAGGCAGTTCTCTGTGCTTTGGTAAAGTTTTCACGGGACCTGATGACAAGAGACCTTCTCAAAGTCCAGCGCGACTGGGGGTCTTTGCGTCTGTGATGATTGGGATTGCAACCAACACCATGATGAACGCTATGTTGACCATTGCCCTGAACCAAAACTCCAAGTGCGGCAGCAGTGTACACAACATGCTGTCTACAGCGCACAAGTCCGTGGGGGTTAGCAAGATGGTGACTGACGTGAGCTTTTACAGTCGCTATAATCACAGGTTTAACACTGGTGAATTCACAGAGGTGGCCTGTGTCAAAGCCATGAGTGACCCTGGCTACAACGGCTTGGTACACACCGAAACTCTGAACAGCAATTCCAAGTATCAGCTAACTGTGTCACACGGAGCCTTGCCCATGTGCATGCTCACCCTGGCTATGTCCATGAGACAGGCTGTCATGATGGTCATGGGGTTCTGCTGCGCCGAATTGGCCCGTACCATCTACGCTCCGAAGGCGAACGATGTGACACTGTGTAAAAATCTAACCGCGCTAGCTATGGCTGCAAAGTTTAGGCATGGCAAGGATGGGGATGAGGAGAACACCAATGTGTTTGAAGCGTCTTATGGCAGGGTGCTGAAGCTGACGGGTCAGACCTTTGTCAACCCAGGTAGGGGTGTTGTCAATTACCACGAACTGAATTCCATGGAGTGGTTACAAGCGGACGACGACAGTCTCCCTGACTACATACGCAGTTCCCTGAATGTGATAGGAGACACGCAGAAAGAGGTCCGAAGGATCATGCAGGAGAAGAATGTCTCGTACAACAGGGTGTTGTTCATGAGCGACACGAGTGTGATGAAATTCACCTCCATGTTTGCCAACAAAGAGTACATGATGCACGCGCCCATGATGGTGACTTCGTGCATGAGGATCTTCTCCAACAACAGCAACAGCTATGGCAGCCTCAAGCTTTGTAGACAGGGTTGCTACTACCCTGTGAAGATCTTCAGCAACAGTTGCATAGACACAAAGCTGTATAGCTCCCATGGACTAAACCTCCATCTCACCGGTGAGAATAATAAGACCACGATCGACGATATGGTCGAGAGGATCAAGAGAGAGGTCTCGTGTGTTTTACCCAGGATAGACGTTAACCGCATCAAGATGATGGCACCTGAGCTGAACGAAAAGGATTTCCAGTCACTGGTGTCTGCTGTTAAGCGCAACAACATCGATGTGATTGACAGAGACGGGGCTGCTTCAGTTCTACTATCATCAACATCGGAAGGACAAAGTCCTGTGTCAGTTCACCAATTCATTGGTAAACGGTCAAGAGAGGAGAAGAAGAAGGAGAAGGAGGAAAATGAGAAGAAGGAGGAGGAGGAGGAGGAGGAGGTGGTGAAGGGAGAGGACGATGACTTTGATAAAAGTCCTGAGAATAAAAAGACCAAAAGTGGTCTGACAATGTTTGAACGTGATGTGACCTTTGGATTTGATGACTCTACTGATAGTGATCAAGAGTGCCCTGACAATGTTTGAACGTGATGTGACCTTTGGATTTGATGAGTCTTCTGATAAAGACCGATGAACCCTATTGCTGTTGTTTGTTTGTTCTCATATACATTCATTGTACTGCTTTGTGTATGAAATCACTGTGCTGCTTTGTGTATGAAATGACAATAAAAGTGAAACAGAATGTGTATTCTATTATCATAATCATTTATCATAATCATTTATCATAATCATTTAGTGGATTGTTTTTATCATAATCATTGTGTGGATTTTATTATCATACTCATTCCATAATCAATATTGTCTTTTATATTGCAAAAAGAGCCTTGACTCTACTGTGCTTGCTATTATTGGCATTATGCAACTGTGTTGTAAATGATGTAAATGATGGACGGACATGAGGAGTATACTGTGTTTCTCCAAAGATCTTTGCAAATAAATGGATTGCTGCTATAACTTCACTCGACTGTTAGGACTCTTCTTCTTAGATCACGGACCCGAGGGGAGTGTCGGTCCAGTGACACACTCCAACAAGAATCATGGTTGCACTTTCCTTTTTATTGTTGCAACTGCACAATCATGAAACAAAACAATACAAAACACAACCAAAGAAAGAAAATGACACCCAAGCACTAGCAGCTTTAGGAATATATGAAATGAAGCATGTTTAGGTGTAACAGTTCGACTATAATCATCATCTGCCTGTAAGCACATCCAAGTACGTGCAAGTCTTCTCTTACGGTGAAAACAAAGCGATTCTCCATGCTGCCGATTGTACTCCCCAAGTTATCGTTGTACAGTCTCGGCACCCTCATTTTACTCCGAGAATTGAGTCTTGTCAATTCTTCAGTGGCCGTACGGTAGTCTGACTCTCTGCAGTGAGTGAGCTCCAGCTCCCCATGTTGAACCCGTGAGCTGATCAGCGGATTTAGTATACCGCTGACTGAGATGAGTCTAGGAGAGTTGGAGTTGGCGTTGTCCTCGGGACAGGTGAGCTTGGTAAATTTGCAACGAGGGGGCTCCCCGTTCTGGTGTAACGTTCTAGTCACATTGGGTGTGTCGAATGAACACATGCCGTAAATGTTCATAAAGTCATAGGAGGTGGAACATGTACTCAGTTTTTCCACATAGGATCTGACCATACCCTTTATATCTGAAAGCGCTTTATTTCTCAATTCACAGTATAGTCGTTTGTACGCAACGTCAATGCTCCCACAGCGTTGCTCTCGTGACATGGGTTCGTCTAGGTTCTGTAGCCTGAGTCTCTTCTTTTCAAGTTGACCCTTGTTGCTGTCCTCCTCATTGTCGGTCCTCATTGTCGGCCGTCCTTTTGGTTTGTTCAATTCTTCCCAACAAGGTAGTTTCCCGTAACACACTTTAATGGCAGTCACAACAAAGAACAGTTCTGGGACACCTTTGTCTGACACTCCCAGATGCACTGGCTCACACGTGGACATAATAAGGTACGATTTGTTGCTCAACTACCTGATCAATGAGCTGGAAGAATGTACCGCACAGCCAAAGCTCTCCAGTGAAGCCTTAATAGAGTGTCTGGTAAAGCACCGAGAGCTAATCTCCGGTCCTAACGTTTGGTCCCCTAGAGCTCGAGCCTATGTGCACTTTGAAGAGCGTGCTCACGGAACGTTCGCGGTTCTCAAACCTAGTGGTCCTACTGTAGTTCGATTCCTGGGAAAGTTACTACCCGTGTACTGCAGGCTGTGTTTAATGTCAGATTGCCATGACAGCGCCAGAGCCGCGGCCCAGTCTTTGCTTGTGCGACTGACAGGATCAAGGGGGCTCAGGAGGAGTGTGGTTGCGGACTTTGAAATCAGAGCCTTGGAATACCTGATAGACAACCTGCTGGCAACGCCTCCCTCTGAATGGGGGGATGTGTGTCGATCATCTGACGTTTCGGCTGACACCAAGATCTCGGTTGAGCTGCTCTGGTCTCATTTGGTGCTAGTATACGCTGGCCATCGCAAGCTCCTGCTGTGTAATGTCGAACTCTTCTTCACCAAACCCCAAGACTCCCTAAACTTGTGTCCAGGCGAGCTTAGGACTGCGCTATTTGTACATGGCAAACATGACCCATTCTCTCAGCGCAAGGAACGGTGTCGACGACAACAACGGGTTTCGTATGCCAGACGATGTCCCGTTCTACCACTCAGCGCAGACCCTAGGGCTAGAAGGGGCGCCGGCAGACTCACTACTGCCATCACCCGACTTTACGAGTCTCGAGTGTCCCGTCTCTGCTGGCTGGCAGCCCTGTGGATCCTCGACGTTGAGTGCAACAGGGGCGCACTTCACTGGCTTTACAAGCCCGAACCGCACAGGCTATGATGACATGATGAACGCGATCACTCGAGCAGCCGGTCCACCGCCACCACACGTAGCCTCTCCCGATACAAAAGAAACACTCAGAGTGACAGGCAGCTGCATCGTGGCTCTGGAGAACAACGTACTCCTCCACGTACTACATGTAAACACTGTCGGCAATCAGAAGTTCAGTGCGATCGTTGTCTCCAAACGTCTCCGAAAGTACGCTCGGATGCAGTCCAACACTACAAAAACCGAGCTTTCGAGCAGACTGAGTTTCGTGTCAGACAAGAAGAGACTGCGCTCCCAACACGGCTATAAAAACACCCGCATCGAATTCTCATCCAACCCCAGTCGCAGTGCAAATTACACTGCCAACTCAAAGCTCCTACTACAGCCCTACTTCAGAGGGGTGTTTGAGACCATCGCCTTATCGCAAGGGACTTGCATGGTGTCAACTAAGCCCTTCACGGTTAGCAACGAGAACCTGACCAGCTACTTATACGGAGTGGCCAACCCACTGACCGTTGTGATCCTCATGAAGAACACAAAGAAACATTTCCTCACACCCTTCTTCTTCTCCTCCGTCAACGTCGCCGGCGAGGAGAGTAGACACCAACTTTTCTCGTCGATGTCAATCAACTCTCAAAAGGTGAGAAACGTAGCCGAGGAGCTCCGGGAGGCGCTGGGCAAAGTGGCTAAACTCGTAGAGATGCACGTCCATCTCAACAGGCTGTGCTGCGAGCTGGCTCAGGAGCGACGCGGCATGTTGACGTCGCAGGAGAAGATATGTCTGGTATACCTCACAGAAACGTATTTCATACAAGTGACAGACCGCAGTAACCCAAAGTACTGGCCTGGGTATAGAGATGCCGTGAAATGCGCATTTGTGGAACGTTACCGTAGTAATGTGTCTTCGTTTCAGGATAAAGTTCTCATCAATTACCATCTCAAGAACCCAGAGTTTATTCACTTGGTACCATGGCTCCTCGAGAATCCAAGCACTCTCCACGATAAGATGATAGTTGCGCACGAGCTGTACCTTAGAGAGGAGGGCAAAGTAAACGCTAGAGTGGAACTGATTACCACGGTCAACAATCACGTTGACCAAAACCACAACTGCTGCCCGCCTCAAGGATTTCCCAGCCTCAACGACATTGATTTCAGAGACCTTGGATACAGCCAGCAGACGCTTCGACTCGCTTTGGGTAGATCTTGCGCTTCCGCAACAGCCAGCCTCGACGGTGGCAAACCCACTGAATTGCTCAAGACACGGAAGTCTCACGCAGGACATACTAAGAGAGTTGCAGGCTAACCATTGGTGACACGGCAGTGTCAAGTGACAGCTCGACCATCAGTTGTAGGGTAGCAAGCACTCATGGCGGAGGCGGAGGCGGAGGTGGCGGCGGCGGTGGCGACTGTGTCTAGTGCGTCTATTGTAAAGGTCTGGGATATCGTAAACAGACACTTTGAATCATTACTTGTGACAGCAGAACGGTCTGCTACCAAGAGCAGGGCTGAGATCAACATACAATCTCAGACCAAGGAGTTGCGAGACATAATGGCAGTGTGCAGTAGGCGAATGCAGAATGTAGAAGCTTACATATCGGAATTGCAGAAACACGAAACTGGTGCTCACCACAATAACAACAATCGTGAGTCTGTACACGCGCCATACTCGGACCTGGTAGGAGATTGGCATTTTCTGTACATAGACGAGAACACTGTTTTCGGTTACATGAAGCTGGTTCCAGAGACTATATCGGTTGTTGATTGTGGGAAAGGATCGACCGTCAAGAGAGCTGAATTCACCCTCCCACCAGGGTTGTTGAGAGACGCAAACGAAGTCTTGGACGAAGATGTTGGTGATGATGAATATCTTCTCACTCAACTGAACCGCAACTATGCACTGTGTCCCTGTTGTCATATATCTTTCAAGTTGTGTGAGTTTTGGAAGCATGCGTTGTTTGAGATTGCAGAAAAGGGTAACAGAGTACCAGCCTGGCAATCTTTGGATCTCTCAAATGCAACTAGGTGGATAGTGGAAGAGAGTACAGGTTGGAAGGACCCTATTTACAGACCTCGAGGTTTAGAGAGTACATGCGAGATTGGGCAAAGTCTTGCTGAGTTAAACCTGAAACACTTCCTTTCAGACCACGAGTTCTCTAGCACTCTAGACAGAACATTTGAGTTTCTAGCCGTAAACCTGGGAAAGTAAAGATCATGTTCGCTTACTCGTACCAACCTCGCACGTTACCATTTTCCTCTCCTGTATCTCCTCCTCCTCCTCCTCCTCATAATCATCAACATCCCGGTCAAGAGTCTGATAGGATTCTGGAAACTGTACAAGAAGACGTGGTGACACTCGACTACTTAATTGGAGTAGCGTCACTAGGTCAGGATTACGCTTTTGTGCAATACAGACCCACGGAGAAACACAAAAAGTGCGCAGGAGTAAAGACAGATCCAGTTCAACAGATCAACATGTTTGTTCAAGCACTGCGTGACAAGTGCGTACCAATAGAGACAGCCCTGTACACGCAGATGGCATCAAACAAAAGGTCGTTCTGGATAAGAGTTTCACTGGCAGACCTGACAGAGCTAAGCTTGGAACCCCTCTGGATGGTCAATGGGAGAGCCGAGCTTTACTCGAAACACAAGTTGGTTACGATTACAATAGATAACCAGTCTCTCCAGTCATGCCTTCTGGATCCTGAGTCTCAGCTGCTCTTATCTCAGCCCAACAGAAACTGTACAGAGGAATTTCTCAGATTAGCAAAGTACGGTCTAACTGGTCAGGGTGGTGGTGGTGATGATGATGAGGCCAATGATGATGGGGACAATGATGAATATGATGATGGGGACAATGACGATGAAGATGATGGCGATGAGGATATTGATAATCATAATGGGGATGTTTCTAACAGGCAAGCTGAACACCATCAGGAGTGCAAGGTTCGGGTTAAGCGTACGATGTGTAACATGGTGAAGGAGGAGGACGATATCTCTGTGGCACCTAAGGAAAAGAAACCTCTGACACCTCGGGCTTCTCGTTTTAGTACCGTGTCCAGCACACAACAAAGGGTTCGAGAAGGAAAAGAGGGAGACACAAATGGTGTACATGCAAACTTTAATCGGGGAATGCAAACCAGGACGAAATCAAGACATCAACACATCAACAAAAGAATGAACATCACATACAACAGATGTCGTCGTCATCGCAGTCTCTCTAACTCAAATCCCATACTCCTGCACCACAAAGATCGAGACGGATCATCTAAATCCATTTCTCCGGTCTCAGGACACCTACAGCCCGTCCTTGCTCAGGAGGTCATGTCCCACGATGAACCATCTGCTGCTGCTGCTGCTGCTGCTGCTGCTGGTGATGCTGCTGCTGCTGGTGATGCTGCTGCTGGAGGCGGTGGCGGTGCTGTTTCTACTTTCTCTCTTGATCACCATCAAACTACGTGCAGCCCTAATGATTCAATTGACCATGGAGGTGTCTATGCAGCACGGCAGTGGTTCAACGATAGTCGCGGTTCAGCGTGTGCCGCAAGTCCTTCCGTTGGGATCCTGCCGACTGTACACCAGAGATCCCCTTTGCAATTTCGACCCCTTGTTGAAGCTCAACAGGATCCACCTCTTGTGCGACATGAGGTCGACAGTCAAAGGCGAGGTTGCTCGTTGATGTAGCCGAGGGCGACGCCATCTCCGTACCACCGTTGTCTTTCTCATCTCCACATTTTACATCCGAGGGCCTGAGACCCAGCTTGTTGGCCAATAGTAACCCGTATGCCGTCGGGTGCAGAGAGTCCCGTGTGAGCATAATGTCATTGACCGTGAGTGAAGAGTCAGGCTTTCTCCCGGACAGGCTGTCTGCGAATATTACTCCCGATGTGTTCAACAGTGTCACCAGCATGCAGTGGAAGACGTGCACAGGTGACCCAGACTCCAGCTCTCTCACCGTATCCCTGTTGTTGTTGTACTGTATTGTATTGTGTCTCCTGTTGAACTGGCTGAACCCGGACAGAGCGCTCCTCCAGAAATTAGTCCACATGCTTAGTGTCTCCTCTAAGTGGGCAACGGTGACAGAAGACGGATAATTGCACACAAGTTTTACATCGGAACCAAGCTCTGTTACGTGTTTGGTATCGCCGCCACCAACACCACCCTCGCCGATTACATCTTCCAGCTGCCTCACAACACTCTCCGCCATCTGGAGTAAAGCGTGATCCTTACAATCACACCTGAGACGTTCCAAGGCCAGACGAGGGTGTCTAGTAACCTCCCCAAGAAATTGCCTGACAAGCAGGACCTCTTTGCCTTCGGAGATCATCGAAGACATCATTTTACTCAGGCTGTGCGAGACACTCGCTGACTTGTGTTCAGAGACTGTAGTCCCCACCCCGGATCTCAGAAACATATCCGGTAGTTCAACTGCGCTCATACCAAACATATCGTGCTGCTGATCGCTGGCCAGAAAGCGAGACAGGTTGTCCAGCAGCGGTTTACCGTGCGCGTTGCCTGAAACCGAAAGCCCTGCACGCTGTTGCTCTCCGCGGGATGCAAGCATCACGTCTGCCAGGTGTGTCAAAGATGACCGGTCTGCGCCTGTGCTAGTGTACACGTGTCTGGTGGAGGCCATGGTCAGCCCTTGTAGGATTTTGTGAAAGAGCGTAGCCCAACTCTTGACCGTCAGGTGAGCTCTCTTGGCCAACGACGATAGACCTGGGGGACCTTGCGACCAGCAACTATCCCACGTGGAGATGTGCCTATAGAGCACCCCGTCTACAGTGGTGGTTACAAGGTCCGTTTCCTTATCGTAGAAGGCCAAACAGCTCGAAGCCCTGCACTCGGGTATGAGTGGACATCGACCGTGTTCAAAGTTCTTCATCATACCCCACAGGCTTACGGTTGCCATCTTTAGCTCTGTTTCTCTGATCGGGTCTCGCTTGAGCGTGAACATGTCCCGCTTGACCCAGTCTCGGATGATCTTGCACACCACGGAGACCTGCGTCTTGGGCACCGAATTACTCATCAACAGTTTTAGAGTGTCCGCAAGTTGATCGAGCGACACGTCCAACACCGACGACAGAGCCTGTTCGTGAGCCTCTCGTTCCTGCACGGCCTCAGCCGCTGCCTCTGGGGGGCTGATGCCATCCGGCACTGTCCTGAAGCAAGGCTCGCACTGTGTGCGTCTACCTCTGCCCAGGTGACCAGACTTACACCGTCTGTCGCACCTCTCACTTCTCCTCCGTTTACGACCGCTGAACCTGTCACAATCATGACCTGAGGGCCTACCACTGTGCGCATCTTTGTGAACGGCCGGGTGGGACGCGACTAGGTTGGCAACGGTAGCCTTCCCTGACAACCCAAGGCCTAGAGATCTGAGTTTCTTCCAAGGCAAGAACATACAAGGCACGAAACCTGCCAACACTGTCCATCTGATCATGTTCCTCAGGGTGGTCTTGATGTGTTCGCATACGTGAGTGGAGGAGGAGTAGTAGTTGATGAGGTATCGCACCAAGCACGTGGCGCTCTCACTGTTGCTCCCCAATACATTGTAAAGCAGCAGCTCCAAAGAGAGCGCTGGACTGAATGTGTTGACAATCTCCTCTATCGCTACGGCCAGTTGTGGATCGTCACTTACGTACACCCAGGATTCCACGTCTCGATGGATTGGGACGAGTCCGTAATGTTCATCGTATTTGACATCAGCGGAGCGAGAATGATCTCGTTCAGGTTGACCAAACTCTGATTTCCTGAACCTATCTAGTGCCTGGGAATTTCCCCTGTCTTCTAAAGCAGCCTCAGCGAGTTCCTTTTCGTGACGGACTATCTGCTCTCTATTTGTAGCTGCCATCGTCGTCCACCCCTCCCTTTGTGGCCGGGTCTCGTAATACTTACAACAATTACAGTCTGAGACGGGTCAGCTTGCCTTAGCCGTGCTGAGCCGAGTATCCAAGATGTTCTGGATGTTATTCAGAGCTTTATGTTGTCTCTGCAGTAACAGGCAGACACAGACAAGTCAAGGGAACGGTTACTACTACTACCTCCAGGACGATAGTGACGATGATGACGACGATGACGATGACGACAGCGATGAGGAAGAAAGAGAAGAAACCGATGCAAATACACGGGCACGTGTAGTCAAACTTTCCAAGCTCAAACGCAACGCGATCGATGTGGCAACAGACGTGATTGTCGCGGAAAGCATGCTGAGACAACACGGAAACGATTCAAGTTTACTAATGTACCATGACAGGTGCTCGCAAGAAATGTATCGAGCGCTTAATAAGCTCCCCGTTACATCACATGGAGTGCAAGTGAAGGAACCTTATAGCCTGCATCGCAAAAACAGACTGCGTCACACCATAGACATTGTCTAAATCGTAGACGGTTTAAAATATTTGTCCATGTATGTTCATCTGTAGACTTGTTGCCAGCCCAGGTTGCTTGTAAAAACACACAGGATTACCTACATCATCATCATCATCATCATCATCATCATCATGAGTGTTGTAACCATGGACCCGAGCAGCTACACCCTGAAACCGCTGGAAACGGTCAAGCGATTGGTGAAAGCACCCAATTTCCTAGCTGAACCAAACGGTGCCTTCGCCGAGTACATCGTCGATAAGATCATCAGAGCCTCGGCCACCAACACTTCAATCTCAGCCGACGCTACAGTTGTGATAGCGCAGGCTCACATGGGAGTTGCCTTGTTCAGACAACAGAAACACACGAGTCGTCTGCTTGCCGGCTTTGTGTACAAAATGTTGGTCCCAGACGAGGCTGTGCCCACGGGCTTGAAATTCTGCAAAACGTACAGGATCACAGATCAACGCGAGGCTCAACAGGGTACCTACGACACAGTCGGCAACGGAGTGCAGACCAGGGAGTACAGGCAAGTCTTCCAGCACACGTCTCGAGTGGTCACGATGCAATTCGGAAGCTTGCTGAGCGTCACGGTGCCCTCAGTGGCCATGGATCTGATCAGAAGAGAGTTGGACAGAGTCGGCACTTCTTGGGAGCTGACGAGGACTATCGAGGTGCTCAGATATTGTGCCGCTCAGCCCACCCTGACAGACAGGGTGGCGCAAAGGACCAAGACGGCCACTCGCGCTGAGAAATTGGACGCTATATTGGTGATCGCCGAGCTCATGTGCGGTATGATCAACATACAACCCGACTCTTTAGCCTGTGCCCTGGAAAATGCTCGTAGGGTACTTGGGAGCGATAAGCCTGAAGTCATGATCGTAGGGGACACTCTGTTTCGCGTCATCTCCCAGAGAAGCGCCAACGGGGTGATATGGTCTCAGATCGTCAGCGAGGACACGACGATTAGTCCAGAGTTCTCCGTGTACACCATGGCCAACGAGAACAGCAGAGTTGGAGGAGGAGGTTACGAATTCACCATGCAGCAGGTTACCCAGCACGCTCTGGGTGACAAGGACCTACCTTTCACCAACGAATCCTCATTCCAGGACAGCTCGATCGATATGAAAGTGAACTACATTCGACTCGGAGGAGGCCCTAGCGATAGGATTCCCATCGTTCCCGTGGACAGGGTGCAGATGGAGCACGGTGACGGCAGAGACACGTCCACAGAACACAAGGCGTTCTGTAACTCAGAAGGTTTCAAGTGGGAGTACTTTACGCTCGGCTGCACGGCACCCGCTCTGAGTCAGATCAACCCCTCTCACGTGCTTTCCACGACAGACGCCGACGAAGTCAACTACAAGCAGCTCGCGCAGCGTTCGCCGCGCGCTTCGTACCTCCACCAGTACGACGGCTCTGTCGCGTGCGTCAGTCTTCGTAACGTGCATCCCGTCGGCAACCCGATAGAGCTCTTCACCGAGGAGCGTCGGGCGAGACTGCAATTCGATGTGAACGCATTGACGAGAACGAATCAAAACGGCATTCCCGTGCACCAACTGTCCCGTCTCGCGCGCAGCAGAGACTGGTACAGTAAGATAAAGAACCCGGCCTCGGTGCTCGAGTTTGACACCCGCAACATGGTGGTACCTTGCCCACCGCGCAACGGCACCGGATCCATCGCGCCAGAGCGCTGGTCCGTCAGGCCCCGTGTGACCCTTTTCAATTCCTCGTCCATGAACAACATCGACAACGAAATCGCTCAGATTGGCAGCGAGCTACTCACTCACTTTGGCGATACACAGCACGCAAAACGGGTGAAGGACAACTTGCCGTTCCTTGAGGACGCGCTTCACTACAACCAGGGTATAGACTCGATGCTTGCACTGAGAGGTTGTGTCTTGCGGGGAGAGAAGTACGGTCAGCTGGTCGACGACTCAACCTGGACACAAGGAAGATTGTATTGGTCTTGGCTGGCCGACCCCATTTGCGCCGTTTACATACGGCGCGTTCTCACGGAGAAAGAGATGGCAGGCACCATTGTCGCGCAGGAACGTACCGTATTGGTACAAGTGGAGGGATTGATGAACGGTCTGATTGGACTGTTGAAGGGTATAGTCGGGAATAGAAACAACTCTGTGATAGCCTCCATGCCATCGTGTTTTAACGTCACGTCAAGCGACAGCTCTGCGATTACGGACTACGGCTACCCACGAACCTTCACCTTGGACGAGGTAGACTATTGCAATCTCATGTACTGGATCATCCTCCCAGCCCTAGGAGCTCGAGTGTACCGCAATGAAAAGTCTGTACCTAACGCCACTACCCGCACCATCATCCAATACAGAGAACAAGACCCAAATCTAACCAACGAGTTGAAACTGACCAATGGCAAGATTCTCACCGTGGCTCGTTTGAACGGCACCTGTTACTTCTCCAAGGTTGCGCAGCAGCAAGCGGTCGACGTCAGCGAACACTTTGAACCTACAGCACTGAAACACGAGTACTGCACCGACACGGGATTTGACGAGACGTCCGTCGTCACCTACATGTGGGCGATCAGACTGCAGAACCTTGCGGGCATCAGCAACAACCTAGCCAAAGTGTTACTGGGGATTCATTACAGCACCCTGTTGACACACAGCGTCATACAAAATCACTACGACACGAAATACTACTCGGGCATGTCCTACCTACTGTTCAGGGGTGTACGTTTCACGGGATGCGGCGTCGCCCTCATGCAGCAAAAGTCCGCTCTGTACACGCTAGGCACTGAGATTGTCTGCAAACCCACGGCCCACAACACCCATCAGGTGCACACGGTCAACCAATACTGCGAGTCCACTGTGATACCAGAGACGCTAGAATCACCCGGGGTGTACATCCCCAATCTGTACATGAAAGACGTACGAGGAGGAGACGTGCACATCAACACCGGCAGTCCCTTTGACATGGTGGTAGCGGACACCTTCAACGGGTTCTGTCCCGAGTCCGAGAGCGCGAGCGGGTACCGTAGACCGTACATCTTCACGACCGGTCGCTCCGAAAGACTCAACGGGGTCGTCGCAGTGGACCCTATGATGCGAGCTGAAGCGTACACCTGTATGCCAACTCTGCTACATCCCTTCAGTTCGGTGCTCAGGGGTAATAAGCACACCGGCGGCAGACATCGTCTCAAGGAGCACAGTAATCATAAGCTGTTCTGTAACACCCTTCACATGGTCGAATTTGAGAAGGGTGTACTCGATCCCATCGGAGACCCGTTCAAAGATACTGTGGAGAGAGTCAACGGAGACAAGCGCGCCACCGACATAATGCAGCCGACGCTGGGGGTGGCCTTCAGCGGTACTTACAGTATAGGGTTGACATCCGACAAGAAACTCATGTGTGCCGGCGACGTGACCCGCGAAACGTTGGTCGACAGGCTAGCACCCAGAATCAGCGGAACTGGGATATTCGCCTGCAATCCAATCCAGACTACCTCGCATATAATCAATCCTATTTTCAACAGGATATTCGAAAGCACGCGGTACTCTCGAATCCTCCAGTGTTAAGATGTACACCCTTATTAGACGGGGGAAAGCTTTACTGGCAATGGCCAGAGAGTTTCCTTGAACACAGAAGACCCCTCCTCCCCCCTCACTCCACTCCACTCCAAAAATGTGCAGCAGTGGCTTCGCGTGTAGCATAGCCCGGGGATTGTGTGCCTTGACAGACTTTGTACTTTCCTGCGGGGTAAACTTTTTCACCTCCCTGTACATGCACCCGCTGGAACAAGAGAAAAACCTAACCCTGATAAGGAAGAAAGAGGAGGCCGAGGTGGACATTGCAATAAACACTGTCTCGAGATCCATAGCAAGCCTAGACGCAAACATAGTTCTTCTCAAGGAGTCCCTGAACACAACCTCAAGGGAAAACGCCGAATATCTCAAGTTCAAGAACGAACTGACCTCCACCGAAATGCAAAGAGCCGACCTGCGGTACCTACTGGGAGCGCTTCGAGGAAGACTCGATGTGCAGAAGTTGATAGGGGCCGTAAAGACTCTGTGTGACAACGTGGGACTGCAACTAAACGCGTCTGCTTATATCAACAGGCAGGTGTTAACTCTGGCTGTGCAACGAGACCTGGATGACATGAGACAACCTGTCAGCAAAGTGAGCGTTCACGACGCCTATCGAGAATACGATAGAAAACCAACCACGAACATTGTATAACAAATGTATTACCACACTTTAGTCTGCTGTCTTAGCCGAAGATGGCCCCCAAATGCATCATGTACAGAATAACAAAATAAAGGTTGAGATTTTTCCAGACGTATCTATCTGTGTTGTGTTTTCTTTGTTGTACACCACAACAAAAGGAACATGAAATAAAGTGATATGTGTTTGGACGGGTCAGTGACAACTACAGGCGTATGAAATGTAATATTTGGACCTCATTCAGGGTCAGTGTCAACTACGGCTATATATGAAATAAAACTCGAGAGGACTAATCCCGCCGCTGTACACACTTTGACAAGTCAGTGACTATGTCTTCCCATATATATTCTTATCACCCTACATCCATGTTAACCTCTGAATATGTTCACTTTGTTATGTATCATATAAGAGACAGACAGTGGAAGGCGAAGGTTTTATCAGAGTCTTTTATTGTGCATGTCATCAATGGAATACATGTAGAAGAAATCAACAGTCTAGAGTGTAACAAATATGTCAAAGTGGCATCATTGTAATCCTTTATTCGTAATTGTAAAGAATGGTCAGCCACTCAGCCAAAGCGTGTACGTGTTCAGTCCGGTGGCCGAGTCGGTTTTGTGCAGTCCCAGTCGGTGTCTTGTAGATGGTTTTCAGGTATGTGAGCGTGTCAGGCTCCACGTGTTCCGTGAGTACTCGTGTGAGGTCAGTGGCAGTCTCGATGTGTTTAGAGGTACTGCATGGTAGACGCAAAGTCCATATGAACCTATTTCAGAGTTTCTCTGTCAAGGTCCTCGATTCCATTCACCACATTCTCCATCACAGTGGCTGCATTTACATCGGCAGCTTTGCTGCATCCAGGAGGGAAAAAAAGTCAGTTTTTCAAAGTGATTTCTTCCACCAAGTCATCACGCTTGATATCTTTCATCAGGGTTATCATCACATCTCGTGCGTCATCTACTAAGCGCCGCGAGATGGCGTCTGCTAGCTGGGTTATATCAACCATATCATCCAATGCACTGTGACTTATGGGTACTTGCCAGTGGAGTTGTATTAGACCCAAGTGAAACTTGACCATCTCCACTTCCTCACTGGTAAGCTTCTCCAGGACGGCAATTATTTCCTCAGGTGACATACCATCATATGGTGAGGAGAATGTGCGTCCATATAGGTGTTCCTCCCAGATTCTCATGAACACATTGCTGGTACCATTGCCCTTCCCCAGAGCATTATCGATTAAGAACTTGGTCCTTTCACACACATCCTCCATAGAATTGACATGCTCCTTCTCTTGGAGTGTTAGCCTCCCGTACATACAGAGAATTCCTGTAACAGTCTGTACTCTACGCATGTAACCAAATGAATCTCTTATGTAGTCGAGTCGTTTTCCTCGGAGGATGTTCATGGTATCAGGTGGTTGGTTGGTTGGTTGGTCTGCGGCAATGGTCGATGTATCTTTGCACGTGCTTCAGACTGGTGAGGTTAAGGTTAACGTTGCCTTTTTATACATTACCACGGTAGGATTTTTCAGTTGTGGTTGTATATCTCCGAACTAGCTTCACCACACTTCAGTCGGCTGTCTTAGCCGAAGATGGTCAACTAACGTATCATGTACAGAATGACAAACTAAAGGTTGATAAGTTTTGGTTAGACTCTTTTATTCAACACATCATCAATGCCGCGTTTACGTCGGTAGCTTCGCTGCATCCAGAAAAAAAAAAAGAGTCAGTTTTTGGCTGACTATAGGCGCTGGCGGCAGTCAGTATTTCAAAGTGATTTCTTCCACCAAGTCATCGCGCTTGATATCTTTCATCAGGGTTATCATCACATCTCGTGCGTCATCTGCTAAGCGCCGCGAGATGGTGTCTGCTAGCTGGGTTATATCAACCGTACGACACAATTCACTGTCACTTATGGGTCTTCGCCAGTGGAGTTCTATGCGACCCAAGTGAAACTTGAACATCTTCATCTCCTCACTGGTGAGATTCTCCAAGATGGCAAATATTTCCTTAGGCGACATACCATCATACGGGGAGGAGTATGTATGTCCATATAGGAAGTTCTCCCAGGTTCTCATGAACACATTGCTGGTACCGTCTCCCTTCCCCAGAGCATTATCGATTAAGAACTTGGTCTTGTCACGAGCATCCTCCATAGAGTGGATATTCTCCATGTCTTCGAATGTTATCCTCCCATAGGCATAGAGAACTCCTGTAACGGCGTGCACTTTATCCATGTTACCAAATGAATCTTTTATGTAGTCGAGTCGTTTTACTCGGAGGACGTTCATGGTATCAGGTGGTTGGTGTGCGGCAATGGTCGATATGTCTTTGCCTCTGGTTCAGACTGGTGAAGTTACGACTATTGTTGCCATTTGTCTACATTACTGAGGTAGGATGTTTCAGCGGTGGTTAGATATCTCTGAACTCGCCTCCACCAGTCCATAGGGGACGGTAAAGACTCTGTGTGACAACGCGTGACTGCAACCAAATGCGCCCGCTTATAGGACAGAAAACCAAACGCAAACGTATAGTAAAGGTAGCACCACACTCTAGACTGAGGTTGAGCTTTTCCTCTTGGGTTACCTTGAGACACAATTTACGTAGACACCACACGCTATACTTTATGCACGGGAATAATTTATTGGGGTTCATAAACATCATACATCAACATCAACATCAACATCATCATTTGAAAAACATCCAACATGTGACACAGCCAGGACGGCAAAGTTGGGGATGCTTGGCCAGAGAAACAAGTGTGAATGTCTGATGACGATGATGAGACATGTGTGCGCTTCTTTGTTCACCGTAGTCCCAGCTATTCGGGAATCTTCTCATGCGTCTTCAGACTGCCAGTGTGGCTCTATATGTTCACTGATAGGACCGAAAACCAATGGGTGGTTTGCAATGTATCCCGTACGTACAATTACGTTCCAGAACGTCTCCAAATTGATCAGCGGGGACCAACCCGTGTGTAGATTTGAGGTGAGTGTAGCGACCCTCAAGTACTTCTGAGTTGAAACGACCGTCATCTTTTAACGATTCCCTTACTGTCTTTGTGGGGTCCACCACCATCAACAAGAGATTAAATTCCCGGCTCCTACGGACATTGAGCACACGAACCCCTTTATCGCCCGAGTATAGATCTATGCGGATAGTGAAGACTTCATTTCGAGGCCTTATGGTTCTTATGGGATAGTTTGGTTGGGGAGTACACGTAAAAGCCACAATCATATGAACTCCATCCGATGGCGTCATATCAGACATAAGGTTACAGGGAAGGTTGTTGGGCAGCCATGTGTGATCGGGGGATCTCAGAATCTGAATGTTGCCCACAGCCCTCTTGTCCAACAGGCCAAAGAAAGGACAGTTCTCCAGTACGTTCATGATCGTGCCCATGTCATTGCGGCGACATTGTATGGTGGACCTCACACCTTTTACAGTGTACCCGAGAGCAGGATGTATCTGTTAGGGAGAGGAAGAACAGATTTATAAAGATAATAGATGAAGACAACCTGGCATATGTGACGGATAAACCTGTAGTGCAACCTACATGTTCAGCAAAGGGTCCCGATTGTGATTCTGGGGATGAGCCTGAGCTTTGGCTTTTGGTACATTCAATGGTAGAGACAGACATGCTTGGTAATTATGTCAGGGATAATATGGCACATTTCATGCGTTTACAGGGCCTTTTTCCTTTGCTCAGAAACCACCTTCTGACCAACCAGGTACACAAGCCAGTACACAGCGTATGTGTATTTGGTGAGGATTTTTGTGTTGCATTTTCGCGCACCCTCCTCCTTTTTGGGGCAGCAGATGTCGCTATGTCATGGCATCCGGTTAACCCTTGCGTTGCCCTTCGGGTCAGGGTGGCCCTCCCCCTTAATGATTACCGCGTGTGTCCGGTAGAGGCCGCTATTACCCCCTCTGCCTTTTGTCACGCACGACCGTTGACAGTAGATGAGTGGTAGCGCATGAATAAAACACATCTGTCACACTGCCTCTGATCTCCAGGGACCCTCCAATGCCCCCCCACCCGTAATAATGACCGCGCGTCTCCCAAACGACTGTCAACGACCGTTGGTTGCCCTTCGGGTCAGGGTGACCCACCCCCCCCCCCCCTTAATAATTACCACGTGGTGTGTCCGGCAGAGGCGGCCATTACCCCCACCCCCCCTCTGCCTTTTGTCACCCCCCTTCGGGTCGGGGTGACCCACCCCCCCCCCCCCCCTTAATAATTACCACGTGGTGTGTCTGGCAGAGGCGGCCATTACCCCCACCCCCCCTCTGCCTTTTGTCACCCCCCTTCGGGTCGGGGTGACCCACCCCCCCTTAATAATTACCACGTGGTGTGTCCGGCAGAGGCGGCCATGACCCCCACCCCCCCTCTGCCTTTTGTCACCCTTTTGACACCCAACGTCCCCGGTAAACCGAATGACATGACACACAGCGACATCTGGTGGCCGAGAAAGTAGAAGGGTGCTTGAAAACGCAACAGAAAAGTTCTCAGCCAATACACACAGGCTGTACACGGCCTTGTGGACCTGCACACGGCCTTGTGGACCTGGACAGGTTCGGATGTGGATTTTAAAAAGACCCCCCCCCCCCCCCCCCCTTTTATCCCGTCTACATTTTTTTGACCATTTTCCAGTGAGACTCAAACTTTGCCATCACCCAAATTCTCCCCCCTTCGTCTGATCTCCAGGCACCCGACCTCCCCGGTTAAATTATCTCCAGATGCCAAAGTTTCCCCTGTGTTTGAAGAAGAAGAAGAAGAACACTGAAGAATAAAATACGAGGCCAAAGAGTTTTGCTTTTATTCAGTTCAGCAAAGCACATCACATCACATCACATCACATAATACTTGAGACACGAGAGGCTTCTTAGGGCGACCCGAGAGGCTTCTTAGAGCTGGGAGCTGTAGTGTGAGACCCAAAGTTTGCCATCACCCAAATTCCCCCCCCCGCCCCCCCCCCCCCCCATCATCTGATCTCCAGGCACCCAACCTCCCCAGTTCAATTCCTCTCCAGATACCAAAGTTTCCCCTGTGTTTGAAGAAGAAGAAGAAGAACACTGAAGAATAAAATACGAGGCCAAAAGTGGTAGAGTTTTTTTGTTTTTATTCAGTTCAGCAAAGCACATCACATCACATCACATTACACATTACTTGAGACACGAGTGGCTTCTCAGCACGGCCCGAGTGGCTTTCTTAGGGCGACCCGAGAGGCTTCTTAGGGCGGCCCGAGAGGCTTCTTAGAGCTGGGAGCTGTAGTAAAAAAATAAAAATAAAAAAATAAAAAAACAAATAAAATACGGAGATGACTTGTTTTACGATCAAGGATCGAGGGTAACAATTACACATCACAAACACAGGTTGTTACTCTGAGTCTTACCTCCTCAGTCTTCTGTATTCATGTCATTGTCATGCCCGTCGCTTTCCATTTTGAAGCGTTGGATACGTTTTCTAAGCAATGCAGAGGGTCCGATCTTTCCGCACAACTTGTTCAGCAAGGGTCTGTTGCTTTCCTCTGTCAGACTCAGGAACGTTTGTGTGTCAATCTCTTCAGATGTAAAGTTTGGGATATGACGCTCAAAACCCCACTCTCTCAACTTGGTCTCGACAAACTTGTCCATTATAACAGACGAAAACACGTCCAAGAGTAGAATTAAGCTCTCTGAATGAGAGACAGAATGCTGAGACTGAGATATCTCTGTCTGCTGAGACTGATTTTATACTGTCCAAATGACGCAACCAGTCAAGTTTCTTCAGTTCAACAATATAGTTTTATTTCATTTGTAACACACATCGACATCATGACATGTAGATTAGTACAGTGAGATTTTATTCATTTCTTTTTTTTTTTTACTTGACAAACACTAGCACATCTTTCATAGACATCCCTAGAAGGTCAAAGGCGTGCATGTTAAAGGAGGCCACCACCAACGAGATGAACTCCCGGTTGGCTCGAGGGACGGTAGTGTCGCTGCACAGTTTGTGCAGTATCCGAGTCATAGCGAGGGTATTGCATTCGTTTAACCCGAACTCGGCATATTCCTCTGGAAGCAGCTGACCGTGTGTCTTCAGTACATCCAGGGCGCACTTGACGTTCACGATCTTGTTCCTGTAAAGCGGCGTCGTCGTCACGGTCTTGAGAAGCGCCACCTTGTCGCCGAGCGCAGAACGCACCTTCTCTGTCAATTCCACAAGGGGAGGATCTCTCCTGACTGAAAGAGACCGTACGTACAAACGTACAAACAAACAAACAAACGTGCAGAAATATTATTTTAGACTTTAGTCAAACGGCGTGTGGCTGATCGTATTCCATCCAGGCCCCGATTAATGAGCTCAGTAGCAGCACACAACACAACACTCACCAAACTTCCCCCGGGGTCCGCGTTCCAGCAGCTCTGCGTACAAGTGCTCGTCCACCTGAAATAAGACCCGTAGGAATTTCATTGCGCTTTCCTCGCTCTCGAGGTAGCGATCGATGACTTTGTGCATCAACTCGACCGGATTCATCTTACTTTGATAGTAAGACCAGAGGAGAGGGACGTGCGAATCTTCTGGAAGTAAGCGATCCAGATAACCTCCGATACACCGGTGTCTCTCTGCTACGTCGTGCTTGTACGCCTCCAACATCTGGACGCGCGAAGTCCACTCGATCGAGCCCGGGCTGCGGGCTTTGTCCGCTTCCACCTTCAGCATTTCTTCCAACACTTTATCCACCACCGTGTACACGGGGACAGGACACGCCATGGTCATGGGCTTTGGTGCAGTACGCAGACTCTGTACACAGAAGAAGAAGAAGAAGAAGAAGAAGAAGAAGAAGAAGAAGAAGAAGGGTTGTGAATAAACGGAGCTGTTCTGCTGTCTATTTACACATACAGTATATATATATATATACACACACACATTTGCTGGGGGTGGCCAAGCAACCTAACCCAACCCAACCCAACCCAACCCAACGGAAGACTTGACAGACACTCTGTACAGTCCAGTATCACCGGTTAGAGGAACGGTCGGCAGTCGGACACTCTAAACGGTATATCCCCTATTGGATCGATGGTCTTACACAACCAGTACTCTTTTGTCCAACTGATGCCATGTTATCCGATCGGTACTGTTCTGTTCGACTGACGCGATTGCATCCGGCTAGTACTGTTGTGTCCAACCGTAACGTTGTTATCCAACCAGTACTGTCGAGTCCAACTGAGGAGACATTATCCAATCGGTACTGTTCTGTTCCACTAACGCGATGTCACCCGCCCGCGACTGCGGGTTTCACGGCTAAACAGGTGTTGGACGAGATTTCCTCAAACGCCGGGCGACGCTACTCTGATTCTGAAGAGGACGTGTCGGAAGAATCGGATGCGGGGGAGGAAGGCGAGGAAGACGGTCGTCGCGCGGGAGAAGAGGCTGAGGCTGCGGCTGAAGAAGAAGGAGAAGAAGAAGAAGACGAAGAAGAAGAAGAAGAAGAACAAGAACAAGAACAAGAACAAGGAGAAATATACATGTCCAAGAACAACACTATCAAATGGTCCTCAGTGGCATTTTACAAACATCGCAGGGTAATAGCGCAGCACGATGCCGATGTCGATGCCGATGTCGATGACGATGCCGATGCCAATGATGTCGACGATGTCAGATATATGAGGAGGGGAAGAAGGGAAACAACAACAACAGCAGCAGCAGCAGCAGAAGAAGCAAACTCACCGGCACCGGGACCCACCGCGTACGCCGTTGCCAATGCCCACGACATCGTGTCAACGTTTCAAATGTTTCTCACACCGGCGATAGACAAAATTGTGCTAGATATGACAAATCTGGAGGGTTTTCGAAAGTACGGAGACGGCTGGAAAGACATGCGTCGAATCGACTTGCACGCCTACATAGGGCTGCTGATCCTAGCAGGCGTATACAGGTCTCGAGGCGAGGCCGCGGCCAGTCTATGGGACGCGGAGAGCGGTAGGGCGATTTTCCGTGCCACCATGCCTCTCAAAGTGTTTCACATTTACTCGAGAATGCTACGCTTTGACGATCGCGAGTCGAGACCCGAGAGACGCGCCGCTGACAAACTGGCAGCCGTAAGAGAGGTGTGGGACAAATGGACCGAGCGGCTTCCCTACCTCTACAACCCAGGGCCTGACATAACGGTGGATGAGCAACTGGTTCCCTTCAGAGGTAGTAGTAGTAGTAGTAGTAGTAGTAGTAGTTGTTGGCATACAATAAATGCTTTTGGTGTGTGTGTGTGTGTGTGTGTGTGTGTGTGTGTGTGTGTGTGTGAGCGAGTTTGAGATGAATTTTTTGGTTTGTTATTCTTATTCTTATTCTTTTTTTTCCCACCCTTTGTCTCCTTCTTACACACACACACACACACACACACACACACACAAAAGGTCGTTGTCCTTTCCGACAGTATATACCGAGCAAGCCGGCCAGGTATGGAATCAAGACGTGGGTGGCGTGTGATGCAAAGTCGAGCTACGCGTGGAAAATGCAAGTCTACACCGGGAAGCCGACCTCTGGCGCTTCGGAGAAAAACCAGGGGATGAGGGTTGTGCTCGATGTCACGGAGGGACTGACGGGCGGCAACGGCAGAACCGTCACGTGTGACAATTTCTTTACCTCTTACGAGCTCGGACAGCGCCTCTTAGAGAGGAACATCGCCATGGTCGGTACGGTTAGAAAAAACAAGCCCGAACTCCCGCCGGCGCTGCTGACATCCAAGAACAGACGAGTCTTGTCCTCAAAGTTTGCATTCACGTCCACCACCACTTTGGTGTCCTACATGGCAAAGAAAAACAAGAACGTTATGCTCATGAGCACGTTGCACACGGAGGCTCCCCACGACGACGACAAAGACGACGACAACGACGTTGGCGGCGGCGGCGGCGGCCATCGCAAAGACAAGAAACCGGCCATCGTTCTAGACTACAACAGCAACAAAGGAGGTGTGGACAACTTGGATAAGGTGATTGGAACATACAGCTGTAGAAGAATGACAGCGCGCTGGCCCTTGGTCATCTTTCACAACATCATCGACGTTTCTTCGTACAATGCCTTTGTGTTATGGCGAGAGATCAAACCTGGCTGGCTGTCGGGTAAACGAAACAAAAGGAGGATGTTCCTGGAACAACTTGGAAAGGCGCTGGTGACTCCACTCATCCAAAGCAGGGAGCGTCTACCTCGCACGGCAGCGTCTGCCTCGGTCGTGAGAGCTGTTCAGAGAAGAACAAGTAGCGCTAAATGTCGTGATCGACCTGAGGAGGAGGAGGAGGAGGAGGAGGAGGAGGATAAGAATGAGGATGTAGAGGCTGCAGAAGCAGAAAAAGAAGAACGACAACGACAGCAACAACAACAACAAAGAGAGCAGCAGCAGCAGCAGCAGCAGCAGCAGCAGCAGCGGCAGCCCATGACCACCACCACCACCACCTCATCAGCTGTCAGCTCACCTGGAATACATAGCAAGAGGAAGAGGTGTCAGATATGCCCACCAAAGATGGACCGTAAAACACAGACTTTGTGCTTTGGTTGCAAGACATTTATATGCAAAGGATGTACACTGCCATTCTGTCCGACCTGTGCTCATTTCAGTTTAGGAGCTGAGATTAGTGGTGGAGATAGAAGATAGAAGGACAGGACATGTTGGCTGACGGGCTGGCTGGCTGGCTGACTGACTGACTCACTGACATATGACTGAAATACTGTGTATAGTCCCTAAATGGCGCTACAATGATAAGACACCAGCCCTGGCCCTGCCACATTGCCATTGTCCTGGGGTGGGGGGGGGGGGGGGGGTCTCTGTGACCCTCTTGTGGACATCAGCCATTGGCCTTGCCCCTGCCACATTGCCATTGTCCTAAGGGGTCCCTGTGACCCACTGCTCTCTACAATCATATTAGATTTACTGCTGCAATACTGTATATAGTCCAAAGGCGGCGCTACAATGATAAGACACCAGTCCTGCCCCTGTCCCTGCCCCTGCCATTGTCCTGGGGGGTCACTGTGACCCACTGCCCTCTACAATCATATTAGATTTACTGCTGCAATACCGTGTATAGTCCCTAGGCGGCACTATAACGATAAGACACCAGCCCTGCCACATTGCCATTGTCCTGGGAGGGGTCTCTGTGACCCTCTGTTGTGGACACCAGCCCTGGCCCTGGCCCTGGCCCTGGCCCCTGCCACATTACCATTGTCCTAAGGGGTCCCTGTGGCCCTCTACCCTCTTCAATCATATTAGATTTACTGCTGCAATACTATATATAGTCCAAAGGCGGCGCTACAAAGATAAGAAACCAACCAGCCCTGCCCCTGTCCCTGCCACATTGCCATTGTCCTGGGGGGTCACTGTGACCCTCTGCCCTCTACAATCATAATAGATTTACTGCTGCAATACTGTGTATAGTCCCTAGGTAGCGCTATAACGATAAGACACCAAACCCGCCCCTGCCATTGTCCTGGGTGGGTCACTGTGACCCTCTGCCCTCTACAATCATAGTAGATTTACTGCTGCAATACTGTGTATAGTCCCTAGGTAGCGCTATAACGATAAGACACCAAACCCGCCCCTGCCATTGTCCTGGGTGGGTCACTGTGACCCTCTGCCCTCTACAATCATATTAGATTTACTGCTGCAATACTGTGTATAGTCCCTAGGTAGCGCTATAACGATAAGACACCAAACCCGCCCCTGCCATTGTCCTGGGGGGTCTCTGTGACCCTCTGTTGTGGACACCAGCCCTGGCCCTGGCCCTGCCCCTGCCATTGTCCTGTGGGGTCACTGTGACCCACTGCTCTCTACAATCATATTAGATTTACTGCTGCAATACTGTATATAGTCCCTAGGCGGCGCTATAACGATAAGACACCAAACCCGCCCCTGCCATTGTCCTGGGGGGTCACTGTGACCCACTGCCCTCTACAATCATATTAGATTTACTGCTGCAATACTGTATATAGTCCCTAGGCGGCGCTATAACGATAAGACACCAAAGCCGCCCCTGCCATTGTCCTGTCCTGGGGGGTCACTGTGACCCTCTGTGTGTGGTGAAATGTAAAGACAACACGAGGGTTAAGGGCTTCAAACTGCACATGCCAACCATTACTTAGCGAAGGTGTCACACAAGAGGGGGGTGTTTTTGATTCCACATCCTTACCCTGAACCTTCCCTAAAGGGTGTACCAGCTGATCCTCCTCAAAATGGCTGATAATGATGAAGACCCACAGTTACAGACTGCACGTTCCTCTATCAAGCTTCCTTGGGGCCAAATAAAAGGTGGACCTAATGCGGTAGTAGCACCCCTCATCGAGATACCTGTCGGGGGTTGCAACGTGTGGATCGACTGTTCTCGTTTGCGACAGGCAAAGTGGCTCAAGAGACGGCCTGTGGCTAACCTGGTCGCTACAGAGGAAGCCCCAGAGTCAAAGCGTCCAAGGTCCGCCGTAAAGCTTCCTAGGGACCCAATACGAGGTGGACCTACAATGGCTACAGTCGGGCCTATGCCAAACGTCTCGAAGCTGCGAGATACGGGACCTACAACCGGGAAATGACAATGCAGGCTTTTGGACTTTCCATGCTACAGACACACCGCCTGCACTGCTTGTGCACGTGGAATGCTGACCTGACATAGCTGGCCACATCATGTATTGCTCTGATGTTTGTTTTGTTGTGTTGTGGATACAATAAAGAAACACTTTGACTGTCTTCCCAGCGTTTTCTTTTTTTTTTATTTGTACATGATTCACATGGACATTGCACATACAGACATTGGCAAACATTTATCAGCGTTCAGTCGACAGTTGAAAATGACCTATTCCTATATTTCCGTATCAGCGGGACAGTGATGACTGTGACTGCTGCTGCAACACAACATATGGACAGTACCGCAGACGATGTAACGATCGTGGTGAAAGCTGTGATCTCGCTCCCAGAATCCTCACTGAAACCTGTGAGGTGAACAAAAGACATGAGTTTAAAGTATTCATCATTCTACGAATCTGTATGTGTGATGGAAGTGTTTCTCACCATCAGCAGACTGTTTGACTTCAGCAGGAATCATCACGATGATCTCTTTCTGAGGACCAGAGAGCACTCGCACTGCACATCTAACATCTGTGCTGTTGTCACGGAGACGAGTCAGCACAGCTGTAGAGGTGACAGTGACTGTACCGTTGGTGTTGGAGACACTGACAGGGTCAGACAAGTGGACGTTGTCTCTCAGGACAGTTAATGTCACTGTGGGAGCAGGTCGACCTGTGGCTGAGCAGGACACAACTGTCTCCTCAGAGTTTGAGTCTCCCACATGGAGAACGGGTTCATGCAGCTCTGCACAGAAAAGATAATTAAATGTTGTTAGTGGTGAGGATGAAGGCACAATGCAGCAGCATGTTTTGTGTAAAGTTGGTTGATTCTTACCGTAGACTTGGAGGCAGGTTGTACCAATGAGAGCACCTTCAGGGTCGGCATTGAACAAACAGTGATAGCAGCCTTCATCTTGTTTTGTCACGTTTCTGATAATGATGGAGCTGTTCTGCAGTCCAGCATCTTTAAACTCTACTTTATCTTTAAAGTCAGGATTCACTCTTTCACCATATGTAGTGGTGTAAGTAACAAGTGTTTCCTCCCACTTAGGGAAAACTTTCTGCCATGTGACCTGAACAACATCTTTGAACTGCACAAGCTGGCAGCTGAAACGAGCTTCTTCTCCAACAGCCGCCGTCACAGTCCGATGTGTTTGTATCGGAGCGGTCAGACCTGCAGCAGATGACAGATTAGTTACTATGATTGTGGTTTTCTCTTTAAAAATGTGACATAAAACATGAATTATTAGTCATGTGAAGCCAGAAATAGACTATTGCCTGGAAATGTGATTATATTGTACTACATACTTTCAGTTTAAGAACAAGAAGTCACACAGCTGTATAAAAATGATTATATCGTGTCTTTCCTACCCTTCTGAAAGACTCCAAGCACACAAAGTAAATGTAGAACTGCACCGAGCGTCATCTCTGCTGCTGACTGTAGGCAAGAAGATAAAGTACCAACTGCTGCTTGATACGTCTGACAGAAGATATGAAGCTGCAACAAGCCGCTCCTGCTGACCATTTACTTTGCTGTGTATTATCCAACATGTTAGTAATGACGCGTCATGTTTTAGACAAGCTGTCTCTGAGCAGAGAGTTCGGTTTTATATCATTTCCTTCCATATCGGACTACCAGACATAGCTGGCCACATCATGTATTGCTGTGATGTTTGTTGTGTTGTGTTGTGTTGTGTTGTGTTGTGTTGTGTTGTGGATACAATAAAGAAACACTTTGACTGTTTTCCCAGCAGTTTTTTTTTTTATTTGTACATGATTCACATGGACATTGCACATGCAGACATTGGCTATATACATCCATACACAAAATAACAAGACACGGTCTAACTCACATTGCAGGTTCATAATGAGAACTTTTGATAAGAAAGTGGCTAAACTCAGGGTTGTAAATGGGGTATTTGAATTCTGAGATCATTGCTGGAAGTTTCCCATGTGCCCTGAGCATAATGCACACTTCATCTACGGTCAACCATCTTTGGTCCCGCATGAGAAGAGATTTCAGCTGATCCCCGGTGTCCACTTTAATGTCCTTTAGGTATGCCGCATGTACATTCTTGTTACCTATCACGTATTCAGCCGTTTTACTGGCCAAGGTTTTGCGAAGTTCCTCTTCGCACTTACCGGTGCTTGTAAGGCCACATAACACGGCAACTGTGTGGAATCCGCAGTAGCCATCAGATGGCACTTGGCTCACCTTCAGGCCATTCAGTCTCATGTACGCGGCTAATGTGCCCGTGTGGTAACAGTCACTTGTAAACCTCTCGTGGGATACCATGCTGGTTAGGTTAGAATCGAACGCAACGGACCAGACACCGCTATTGCAAGAGAGTACACCAGGAGCCCACAGTCCCTTGTAATGTTCATTGATTATGTAGTAATTGTGACTGTTGACAGTAAGCTCCACATTGACTCCGAATAGACCTCCTACAATTGCTGTGATAGGTATGAAGCTAGATTCACTGTTCGTTCTATGATCATTTGCAGTTATGTGATGTATGGTATTGCAGGTTCCAAATGTAGCCTCAGATGTAACACTATGATCGGTAATGGCTCTTATTGCTAAGTGTACCATCACGGCCAGAGCTTCGACGGTGGATGGTTCCGCCGATGCAGCCGTAGCACCAGCTCCTGTTCCTACAGGGTGCATGAGAGCCCACAATGCCTCTATGAGTGAACAATAAGGGGTAGCAAATTTCAATCCCCATCTCGGCGTGTCCGTAGTCATAAACACTGTTGAGGCAATATTTGTCATGCAAGGGTTCTTTACAACTGATATCTCAGAGTGTTTTGCCGTAATAGACACGCTATGCTCTTTTACACGTGTTAAGAATTTACGATTGTCATGAAACCCTAGTCTGTGTACATCCACCACTAGCCCTTTGCATACGTGAAGGTTTTCCCCAGAGTGATTGGGTGCATATACTTGATTGCCCTGTGTTGTTCCTGTTGTTGTTGTCGGTGGTGGTGGTGGTGGCGGTGATGATGATTGTGGGTGTAACTGTGACTGTGATGATGATGGTGGTGGTGGTGGTGGTGGTGGTGGTGATGACAATGTTGATGATTGTGGCTGTGATGATGATTGTGACTGTGATGATGATGATGATGATGATGCTGCTGCTGCTGCTGATGATGATGATGATGATGATGGTGGCTGTGGTGACGATGGTGATGATGAACCCTTCTTCGCCGAGTCACAGTCTAGATCAAGATATGTCTCCTCTGTATCCTCCAATAATGACCGTACCACGTCCTCCAAATGAGGGTTTAGAAAACGAAGCGAGTCATACCATGGGTCAAACTCACTATCAGGTCCACGTAAGGCCTCCGCAATTGGTCTATTGTACCACTTGGTCAATGTACCTTCAATGCTACTGTAAAGGCCGTGCGCCAAATTACCAAGGTACACAAAGGGGGGAAGGTTATCATTTTTAAGACACAATTCATCCCCGTGCTCCTTCGCGAACCACAAGTCTCGGCTCTCTATTGCGCTCTTGACACTACCCGGGGTCGAGTTAAGTTCCTTTGCGTAAGGCAGCTGCACCAGAAGCTCTGGAACGTAGAGCTCCGCGATGCGTAGAACGGTACCCATGTCGATTAGGTCATGAAAAACTATGCGTAGAGCGTGTACAATCTCCTTGCTAGTATAGTTGCGAACTTGATAATTGTCAGCTCCCATCACCCACTCAAGTTTGAGAGCTGCACATAAATGTTTGTCTG
This sequence comes from Pagrus pagrus, assembly GCF_965226575.1. Classification (NCBI taxonomy): domain Eukaryota; kingdom Metazoa; phylum Chordata; class Actinopteri; order Spariformes; family Sparidae; genus Pagrus; species Pagrus pagrus. The sequence continues at coordinate 48,216 of NW_028175309.1, forward strand.
CATCTGAGCCGCTTCGCAACAATTGTTTCTTCACTATAGGTTGTGTGTGTAACGCTCCCATGTACACGAGCACATACCACGCTGCAAAGTATAACAATCCCGCTGTAGTAACCGTGCGATGAGCTCCATCGTTGTCATCATCGTCATCATCATCATCATCATCATCATTACGGTTCAACACCTGCAGCCCACAAGCCGCAAATGTCAAAGCTATGGTTGAGCTTACGAGTCGATCAGGCGTACTGTCACCTTCTGCCGCAAAGCAAGGTAGAACCCCTTTGCTCAAAACTTGGATCATCAGATTCCTTTCGGACTCACTTATCAGCTTGAGATTGACTAGAGTGCTGACGGGACACACAAAGTGCTTCGTGTAATGCTCCACGTTGACTTTGATAATACCCCCGGTGCTCATGGGTATGAAACGTTGCAGAACTGCGGGTTTTACACCTCTCCACCCTCTGGCCAACAGCTCAAGTGTGTACACGGGGCTGGGTGACACAGGGAGAGCCAGGGCTTTGAACAGCTGATAACACACCCTAGTGGAGTTGACAAACACGGGCCACATTCTACCCGAAAATCTGCGCGTATTAGGTGCCTTAAGCGTGAGATGGTCCAAAGCCGAGGCCGCGACTCTAGGGAAGCATGCCACGAGAGCCTCCGTTATCACGTTTAGATCTTGAGCCCTCGCTTCCGTGGCGCCGTCGGGTACCTCTTTCAGGATGTCGACCGCAGTCGAGATGTTGAAGTCGTCCTCTCTTGTAATTGGGTAAACGACAGGGTCTCGCCTAGGGGAGAACTTGTCATTTCGCATAATGACCTGTAGCAGCTCATGATCGGGACCCGGGCCGTCGTTAGTCGGGCGGTGTTCGGTGTCGTTACTCGGGTTCGCGGCGGACACATCACGGAGGTGGTCGTTGGCGAACATGACAACGAGAGCCTCCGCATTAGCCATAGAGTCCGTGGCAGCCTTGTACTCTCGGAACCGTACGGAGTGCATCAGGATGGACTCGGTCCAAGCGTCTAGTAATTGTTTGACATCACCCCCCTCGGGCTTGTGGATGTGATACAAGAGCGAGCAGAGCTGGATCACAGCTTCGTTTCGTACCAGCCAGTCTCGCTGCCGCGAAGCCTCCACCGCTGCACACTCCACGAGAAACACGCAGGATGTCAGGACCTGGCTCCTACATTCGGCACAAGCGATTCCCATTATGCGAGCCTCCGAGCAGCGCACCGCCTGCACGGCGGACCAAGGAGTGTAGCCGCACCATCTCATCTTGTCCAGAATCCGCCCTACGATTCTGTAACCTTGTCCATTGTGGGGTTTGCTCGGACACTTTACGTTGCGAGCAAATACCGTGGAGCCAAGCGCTGTCTTGGTGACACGCGTCCAATCGTAAAACTCCTGAGCCCATCCTAGCTTAAGATCGTTGTTCGTCTCCCGCGCTTCCTTGCGGTCTTCGATCCAGTCCGAACGAAGGATTTCATGAAGCACCGGAGCGAGCATAGCGTCGCAGACAAAGGGTCCAAATAACTCTATGCCTTCGTCCATATTTTCTTTGCTCGACAGCCACTTGTTTGTCAGATATAGTAACCCGTCATCGTTCTTGTGCTCAAGGACTACTCTGTTTAGTTCTGGTAGCTGTATGCACATTAGACCCGCCATCCTCAACCGCGACACCGATCTTCCACAGACTCTTTTGTCAGAGAGCCATACGCCATTGGGGGACACGTCCCGCATATGTACGGCGTGTTGGAGTGACACAATATTGCCATCTTTTACATAACTTACTGGTGTCTCGGACTTATCAAACAATATTTCAGTCCGAATTGACCGTTCATCAAGCACCTCCACGTACGGCACCATGCGTCCGGATAGCGCTTCATCAAACGATACATTATAGGGTGTAGCGTTTTTGTCGGCGCACACTTTTTCCTGAACCGCGTAATCTTTTGCGCAGTGTAGACACGGCTGACCGTCACACGCAGCCTCGATCTCTTTTTCAGCATCGTCTCCGCTCCTGCTATACAGCAGGTAATCGCAGTCTGTGTCCATGGTGTAGCGATATACAGATGCGATACAAGTGTTAGATTAGTAGTACCCACACGCGACGGCCAAACATGAAAAAAAACAACGACAATGAAAAATATAGAAAGATAAAAACTCTTATACAAAACTAAGCTCCCAAAATAATCTATAAAGATACAGAAATAAAACAGAAAAGAAATGCCTTTAAACGTATACTTCTCTTGGCAGTGTAAAAACAAAAGTGGTCGCAGGCGAATGACAGTGGTTGGTCACGACAAGACCTTATCACACAACCCAAACTGACAGGGACTAGTACTGTAGACCGTTCGTGTCTGCGTACTGACATCGGGTCATCGCCTCTCTTAGCTTGGAGCGAGACTGAGCCACCTGCAGCTCGAGAGAGCCCTCGTTCCTGACCATCTTTCTCACTTGTGAGACGAGCATAGACCGTTCATACAGCAGAGTCTTTACAGAAAGCTCTCCCACGCCAACTATGGCCTCCAACACCGTCAGGTCACTGCGGACATCAAAGTACAGGTCGTTCATGTGAGAGTCCCAACTCCACTTCCGAGAACTCATGTCCAAACGAGTGCGAACGTCCTCGATCGCAGCGTCTATGACCCCCTTGCGTTTGTCAAAATTTGCTGGCGCCGACGAGAGGTTGAGATCTATGGTCTTCAGTGCACAGACGCAAGCTTCTCCTACCGCCCTGGGGGTGACAGAGATCACCTTGTTTAGCATGCGAGCCACATAGGCTCTCGCCTCGGACCAAGGCTCGCCGTGGCTCACGCCCGGTCTGTCTTGAGTTAGGTTCACAAACTCCATCACAGAGATGTCTCTTGACACCTTGGAAGACATTTCTCTCCACACCTCTATGTAGCGAACGTACAGGTTGGTGTAACGCTGGAGGACCATCCTTAGCGCCTCGCCGTCAGTGTAGCACGCGTTTAAGGCTTCGTGGATCGAAACGATGGCGCGGTCACCACACTTGGCCTCTTTGTCATCATCATCATCATCATCATCATCATCATCATCATAGGGCTCCGCTTTGACAACCTCTCGAAGCTGACTCTTTGCAGCTAGGCGAACCATCTCCTGTACAAGGTTGTTGCGCCCTAGCGCAGCCTGTACCATGTAGTGGAGATGCTCGTCACTGGAATCGACCCTAAGCTCGGGGTACCGCTCTAGGACCTTCTTAAAGCCTATCATGAGTTCAGAAACGGTCTTAGTGTAGCTGGTCAGGGTCCGCCTGTAGTTCTCGGCGGCGGACTTGCAGTGAGCGTCGTAGGCCTCGCATCGCATACACCTACGATTAGAGCAGGCCGCTGTGTCCCCTCTTGCTCCTCGGGGTGATTTTTCTCTAGATAGGTCTGCGGTGGTCCATTTCGTAACTCTCCGTGATGGAAGGTAGTCGACCCGGGGGGGTTCATATTCCTCACGTTGGCGGTAATCGTCACACTCATAAGGTATTGACATAGTCTCTTCTTCACTGTCGCTATTTTGGAAACGTATGACTTTCGGTGGCTTCTTATTTGGCTGAACATCAAAGGAACACTCAGAGCTCATGCTGGTGTCATGACAATCCGGGACCTTCGTCCTACTCCCAGGGTTAACGGATCCCTTTTCCATTGACTCGATTTCATCATCGAGATGACCCGGACTCGACGACCCTTGCTCCACAACCGACATTTGTTCATCACCCAAGACGTTGTTTTTTGAGAAGATAGCTGTGATCACCTCGGGCAAGGTGGTCCCCAACGAGATACTATGATCAAACGAATCATCTCTCTTCCAGAACGAAACGGTGCCGTTAGAGGTGGCCATCACGATGTTGCTACTGCTACTGCTGCTACTACTACTACTACTACTACTACTACAAGCGTTCAGACACGTAAACCTGTCGCAATCAACAGATGTAATACTGTGAGATCTCTCGTTCGCATGTGTGATAAGTACATGTTCTACGTCTACACGTGTCTCAAATGGGGAAAGTTTCAGCTCACTGACGATGAACGATCGCACCTATTCGGTTGCCAGAGTGAAGTATTCGCCCAGTTAGATCCGATATGGGTGTCCAGGTTCATTGTAAGGTGCCGGACTTTGTATCAGGGGACACTGAAAAGATGTCTTTCTCTGACACCCATTAGGCTAGCCAAAGTAGGGTACAGTAGGGTACAGACTGGTGAGGGTACGTTTACGACGATCGACAGTAGAGGCCGAGTGGTGCAAATCGAGTATTTCACAGAGCCACGTCCTCCCAAGAAATTGTGTCTTGGAGAAGAAGCCTTCGAGGTCTTCGAGGAGACCCTGTCCGTGTTCTCAGATGTGGCTTTTAGGATGCACGGCAACGGTGGAGCTGGAGCGCGAGTACTGCCTTCGCTGGTGACCTGTCGACGGTCCTCGGACTCAATCTGCGATACGTTGTCCGGCTTGTGTTCAAACTGGCAGACGTGTTACATCGTCAAGGAGCGTGACATTCGAGGCCTGAGAATGGACCCCGGCTGCACCATCTACGCGACAGACGGTCAATGTCTGTACAGTTTGGTCTCCTCGTGGAAACTCGACATCTGTCTGATCTTTGACGAAGGCTGTCGAGAAGAGATGATTCGTACACTGTGCGCTCTGGCTATGGGGGACCGCAAGTTGGGGATAGAGTTCAGACTAACATGTGTTATATCTGATACTGGGGGAAAACTCTTAGACCTGAGAGACTTGCACCCTCTAAAGTCGGACTCGGCGCTGCTGCTTCAGCGGCATCAACAGCAGCATCGACAGCAGCAGCAAAACATTTCCAGCCGTCGGGAGCTTGAGCCGGAGCCCGATGCGAATACTAAACCCTCCGGCACCCCTGTTCGCGACAACTGCTGTGTTCGCGAAGGCTTGACGTCTCTGAGAGACATGACAAGACTCCCCTCGGGGTTCTCTATTCTTGCAGAGAATGACATTGTTGTGGTTTTGAGACACATATTGAGAGACGCTGTGGTCATTGTACCCAAGAGCGGGGCTGGTATGTCAGGGGTAGAAGGAAAGGTTCAGTTTAGAGACGACGACGGCGGCGGCGGCGGCGGCTGCGGCGACGACGACGACGACTACAATGACGTTTCGGCTACGAGTGGCTATGTAACAGAATGGTTCCCATGTGGCTACTCTATGTTTAGAGTGGAAAGGGGTTTCCCTGGCATTCCTCCTGTTGTGATATCATGCAACGGAGATGAAAACGGGGACCAAAGTAAAACCGTGTGTAGGACCGCAGGGAATGTGCCGACATTGCACGTCTTCAGGAGCTTCGAGTATCACAGGGTGCTTCCTAAAGGGTTCAGATCAAAGAATAATGTTTTCAATCAATCTGTGTGCTTGCTGCCCGGGACCATGACAATCGTAGCCCCGCTTATCTTACGTTTCACAGGGTGTGTCGCTATCATGTACGCGTACAATGTCTTCAGGCAGCTGAGTGTCAACAAGTCCGAGAGTGCAAGCAGTCCTGTCCAACTCTCGTTCATGTCAACCCTCAGCCTGAGAGAGGCTCAGACTCTGCTCTTGTCATACCTGTCTCTAAAAGAGCCGTCGTTATACGCGATATCAGAGAAGAACTGTGAGATCAGGTTCACTGTAAGATGTCATTCGGTTTTATCAGAACTCAGAAGGCTTGTTTCTGTCGCCCCGACTGTACATTCTGGGCTCATCATGAACCTGGATCTTTCAGGTGTGGAAGATGTAATGTGCGAGGAGCTGGAAGATGACATATTGGGAGTTGGACACGGTGTAGGGAGAGGGGAGGTTGAAGCCGAAGACGAAGCTGAATGGGAGGATATTGATGAGGATGACGTGGCGAATGGGTGCGTTGGTCAGGACAATGATTGTAACTCTATAGATTGTGAATCTGATGATGATGATGATGATGATGATGTAGATGAAAATCAAATCATATCAAACGTATCCAGAGCTGTCTACGGCGGTCCACCAAGGATAACAACGGGACATGTGGTCAAATTTGGACTCGGGCGAAGTTGTGAATCAAGTTACAAGTGGGTGACGATTGGGATACGGACACTGGGACTGGTTAACTTGAACATATTGAGGGCTTGCGGTGTGTTTTACTTCAAACACGGGTACGGCAGAGCTGTTTTAAAGATCCCCAATACAAGTGGAGTAACACCGGAACCCCGATGGTTAGGGGCGCCTACATTGCTTACAGATGACTTGTGTGTCATTATACCAAATGAGAAATCGAGCCCACTGCCTATGCCGTTGCTGCTCGACTGTAGCGACTGCTTCTTTCAACTAAATTATTCTCCCAACGCTGCAAATAAGACAACGATCGACTCTGGAGCTATTGCAGACGGCGGGCTAATCGTCGAGATGTCCAGGGTAGAGCAGGCCATACGTAGCGAGAACGCGAAAGGTTACGAGGAACAGAAACTCTTCCGTCTCTTCAAGACCTGTCGCAGAAAGAATCAACAGTGTCTATTCAACGTGGCAATCGACAACCCTGCAATAGGGGGAGGAGGAGGAGGAGGAGGTGGAGAGACTGAAAGAGTTGATGGGCCTCTGTACAAGAGATCTTGGCTTAGGTTACAAAAGCGAAAGATGGGATCATCGACTGCTCCCTCTACCATAGGAGATGGAGAGTTCTTCCCTTCTATCGAGATCGCAAAAGAATGTGATCTGGAGGAGAGCGACGAAGACATGCTCTCTTACCCGCTATCGGAATACAATCTGAATCTCACCGTCAAGTCTTCCCCGAACAGTTACTCGATGATTAGGGCGGACAGGCCTCACGGTGAATGTGGCTCGGTTTACGAGGCGTGCTTAGACGAGGCTGTGCTACTGGGACACTGCGCGAGGGTCCTTGCCACACGGGGTACCAAGAAGAACTTTGACGTGAGCGCCTGTCTGACCTGGTTCTACAGATCCATTCATCCGTGCGTACCGGACATGAACATTGGAGACGTGATACTCGACTACGAGTTTACCGTACACGGCAGGGGCGAGCTGTCGCCAATATACGCTCTATTGAGCCATTTGGCGGAAAGTTGCAGGGTCAACTGCTTCCCAATGTGCAAGCTGATCACACTCAGTAGACACAGAGGCGCATCGGTATGGACGAGGGGCACAGACGCAGCACCGTTTCACTCACAAAGACTGAGAGCAAATACAATCGGCGCGTTCTTGTGTGCTCAGGATCACAGGCTAGCGCCTCTGCTATCGAGGTGTTGCAACCCAAAGCCTGTGCAACCCTGGGAACTCTGGAGGGGTTGCGAGCTGCTGCCTCGCGGAGACGAAGAAGAGCTCCTGTTGCGAGCCTACTCTAGAACGCTCGGTCCTGTGTTTGAGTTCGACAAAGTGGAACGTTTCCCAAGTGAGGTCAGGACAAGTCTCGGCACTTGGACATTCATGCAACTAGCAAGTAAATCTTGCGGTGTCAACCGCCACCCAGGCACCACGGTGGTAGACGGCTACACTATGGCATTCGCATCCGAGTCTCCTCTTTTCTACATGAGAGACAAGGGACCCTTGGTGCAGAAGCTGGAGTCTGTCGCGGTAGTTGTGGACAGTAGCTCGCTCTACAGAACGGACGTGTTGAAGAAAGAGGACCCCGAGTGGCCCGATCCCGAACCTATAGACACACGAGAACGCATCAAGTGTAAAACCAAGAGCTCCGTTATCAGTGACATGTTCATGCGCACCGGAGGCCGGGATCCTTTAGAAGGGTATAACGTGACGAACGAAAGGTCTTGGCTTAAACTGATCCGTGCGCAGTGGACATTCAAAAGAGCCCCCAGTGAGCTGTCTCAGGATCATCAAGACTGGGAGCATGAATATCCCCTCTCTGAAAGCCTGACCTCCATAGGTGGCCAGGGTAACAACAACAACAACACTGTGGTGAAGTGGCTCTGTGCCGCTCCTCCTGTCAATTTTCATTCTAGACTGATGAAGAGTTTACCACCAGACAAATTGGGCCTGGCCTCATTCGGACGTATGGACATTGATTCTAGGATGGCTCGAGCACGAGACCCTGCCGCGTGGAGAGGTTTTGACACCTTGTGCTCCCGCGTGCTGACGTGCCCTACCGAAAAGGTGTGGACTAGAGGCATTTGTAAGGTGGTGAATAAAGGACTGAAGGTTTTCCAACACGAGACGTTGGTGCCTATCGCCAACCTGATTGTGATAGTCGAGCCTGGAGAGTGGTACGCTTCTCCATCTAGCAGCAGCAGCAGCAGCAGCAGCAGCAGCAATGATGACGGTCGCGGTGATGACACCGCTCCGGTGGACGAAAGTCTGATTTTTCACACCGAGGTGTGCTCGGCTTCGGAATTCATCGTAGCCCTAGCGTGCAGAATGCTCTCGGGAGAGGTGCACGAAGAGCTTGAGATAAAATGCTCGAAACGCGGCGTGTACAATTACCTGCAGCGAGCACTGGCTTGGTTCGCAGGTGCCACGGGGCCTTTTAGATCGCGAACAGTAACCGTCTTCACACCCGAGGCAGACTCTGTGGCAGAATGTTGTTGGACTCACCACATTTCACCCCTGGGCCTAGACGTTCTGAAAACAAACAGAGCGGGGTACCTGGTCTCCTGTAAAGGGCGCTGTGGCGAGAGGGAGGACGTAGCCATTATACTTGACAAGTCAAAAGATATAATTCGCGTCAGCAACGTTGGTAACCTTGTGCTACATTCAAATCAAGGGACGTTGAAAGTGTCCGAGATGCAAGGGGAGTCGGGAATACACGCTGTCATCAGGACTCCTGTGGACACTGTGCCACGAGGTGACGACTTCGAGAGCGGCTGTGCAGAGGTGCACGTTCGTTGCATCCGTACGCTTAGGGAATTCTGTAAGGTCAACTGCCTACCGAAGGGAATCCGAGGTCCCGAAACCTGGAAGAGACCTTTACCGTGGTCAAAGAGAGACCCCGGGTCGTTTTGCTCAAACGTGTCACAGTTAAAGTATAGATGGGAGTCGGGGACGGATTTCACTGAGGCGCTTGCTCGAGAAGACTCGGGAGAGGGCAGCTGGTGCGGTAAGCAACTGCGAGATTGGAAGAGGTGCTCCTCCGATGGCAAACTGATACCGAGCAGGGAAAGATTTTGGTACCTAATAAACTACAATAACTCCTTCGTGAGACAGAATGAAATTGAAGACGTTGGGACAAGGCAGGTTGATGGTTTGAGACAAGAAGCAGCAACATCAACAGCAACCACAGAAGTCATGGTGAACTGTGAGTGGCGTGAGCTGGGAGTCTCGAGTTTACTCATACTCAATTCACGTGTAGAGATCGAATTCGTACCTGCTCTCCCCTTGAACGGCGGGCATGTATTCTTCGAACCTGTGGTGCACGCCAACTACACGACAAGGGTGAGATTGGACGATAACGGCAGGCTTGTCAAGTATTACAAACCTCACAATTTCTTATCTCTCATGCACGACGTGTACACCGTGCTGGTGTACGGGTGTGGACTGAGACCGGTGTTTGTACATGACTCGTCAGACAAGGCAGGGGAGAGGGTTCTTAACCTCGTGACGGGAACACTAGCCATTGCTGACAAACTGTGCCCCAACGTATGTCCTAACCGCCTACGGATCGTGATTGTGATTCGGGAAGGGAGGCGAGCAGAGATGTTGAAACGTGCTCGCTCCATCAGTCGTTGTATTGTCTTGACGAACATTACCACCACCGCCACCAACACCAACACCAACACCACCACCACCACCACTAGTAGTGATGCTCTTGCCCTCGCGTACACATTCAGGGAGTTGCCACATAACCTAGAGAGGGAGATAATGTCTTCACCTTCTGTGCGCGGTGATGACAACCTCGCCGTCCACTACACTTTACCCGAGAGGTTTATCGGCAACACTGGCATGTCTGCATTTGCCCAACTAACCAGTCTCTGGCCCTCTGTTTCCAAGAGGAGCGACGTGAAACACCCGGCGTGCTCACGAGACCCCAGATGGATAGGACTCATGGTGTGTCTAGCGGAGTGGGAAGGTCACGGTCAGCTCGCGGATACCGTAGCTCTCGGAGCCCTAGAGGCGCTGAGGTCCAGGAGCCTCGACGGCGGCACACGGACCAAATGTCAGTGATCGACCTGTATGATTTAGCGTGTAAAGCACGGTTGTCGGGAGTGATAGATCCACAGCTGCGGGAATTTGTAGACACGCTTGTTCGGGAGCCCAAGCGATCGTCCTTGTCACCCGAGGAACCTTGCAACAAACAAGTAAACGAATACACCGTACTGCTGACCGTCCGAGGTGTGGAAAACAGCGCGTCTATAGTCAAAAGACCGAATCAGCCGCTGACACTCTCCGAAGCCGTTGCCGTCTACGCGAAGCTGAGCAGAGACTTTATCATTTGCTCTCACGAAGAGTCCCTCAACACCTTGGACTCGCTACAGGACTTCTTTGCGCTGATGCTCCGCTACCCCATTGTGCCACAGTTGGCTATGGACACCAAGGAGTGTCCCGAGTGTTACTTTGAGACAGAGATAACGGTTGATACGTGGGAAGAAGTGAGGAGGAAGATCTCATGCTACCATTTCACGCTCAGGCACGAACAATTTGTTTTCAGTGAGAAGGACGAAACGTGTACTTTCCGCATTGACGATGACGACAACAACAACAACAACAACAACTGCGAAATGGTGAGAGTTGGACCTTGCGGTAGTGTGTTCTCCAAAGATGACATGACCAAGGACGATAACGGTGGCTGCAGCGGCGGCGCGGGTCAAAGTCTGAAACCTATCAAGTTCCTCGAACAGTTGGAGTCGCTCAAGAGACGGGATGAAATAACCAAACAGAAGACGTTGGGCAAAGACATACTCCACCAACTCAAGTCGCATATTCGCACACTGGAGGAGCTGGAGGCACCCAGGTATCTGAGTGACTACCCCTTGCGTTGCCTCTACCAATTTTATGGCTCGTTAAACAGGAGCCGTGACAGAGCCCAGTTCCTATCGCAGCAGTACCCCGAGTTGCACGAAGACAGGCGCCAGGCTCAGCTAAAAGTTGAACAGCTGAGAAGGAACTTAAGGTCCACTTCCTCCACAGGGACCAACGATAAGCTGCTTTCGTACATGTGCATGGCGATGATCGGTCCCGTTCGTAGATACAACTCTAGGTACAACGTCACGGCCGAGAGAGTTATGTTATTCAAGCACTTGATAGCATCGGGATTCCCTATAGAGACTTCTTCGAGCCTGGTGAAAACCATCACTGCTTCCAAGAGAGTTTCGTTGATCGCTCTACCATTAGAAGGCGGGATCGAGCTACAGTTAAAAAGAACCGTTCAACCTACCACCTACAACAGAAAGATAGCAGCCTTGATATGGTTGTTCTCGCACATCACTGCCTATTGTACACTGCGACAATTGACTCATGGATACGTACGAATGGGAGATTCACCCGAGGACATGTGTTGCGACGGCATCTACGTGTTTGACCAAGACCACGTTGGCTTCAGATTGTCCCGAGCGTCTGAGCTGTCAAGACCAACCGGTGTCCACTCTACAACAGCATCAGAATCAGAATCTGCCTCAGCGTATTGCCCCTTCTCACGAATTCTGGAACTGCTTGCACTGCGGGATAGCGTTCAAGAGAGACTTTACCAATCGAGTCATTAGAGCCGGACCCGAAATGTCTTACGATGCTCTGGTGCAGTTTGGTAATTCTCCCATAACCAATATTGTCAACCTGCAGTGGAAATGTGCGGCTCTGGAAAAGTACAATGCAGATCGTGCAGAATCCTCTGCTGTCAGATGCAAACAATTACTCAGCGACTACACGGAAAAAAGACAGAACGGACATAAAAATGACAACAATAAGGTTTCCGCTAAAGTGCAGCGTAAGTCTACTAAGGGCTCAGTCAAGTGGGAAAGACCTGTCTGTATGAAAAATAAGAAGAGAAAATCTGGGACCCCACACAAGCAGACAGGACATGAATGAGATGAGCCCAAGACTTGTGTGTCTGTATTTTCATCCCTATTATTATTATTATTATTATTATTATTATTATTATTATTATTATTATTGTCTTTGATATGTGAGCATGTAGAGGCTGAATAATGAATGCATGTGAACAAAGAAATAAATAAAAACACAATCTTCTTTATTTTGTCTTGTGTCTTGCTTGTACTACCATTTTGTTTGTGAGAATAAAGAAATCAACCAACTGTCATGTCACATCAGGCTTCTTTATTGTACTTCTTTTACACTGCACACATATATACATACACCACAGAATCGTACACAGCATCCCCTGTCACAGCTAAGAGTAATAAACTCTGGATCACAATTATTCGACATCTGTAAAGGGTCTGTTTAATCTAAACTCTTTCCAGCCCTTGTCGTGGTCTCTGCTAGGTACTGCGACGGTGCAGAGTCTTGGATTGGGTCCGAACCAGGTAGTACTGGTTCTGGGACGGCAGGTAAAGCTACACTCAGGTACGGGCTCTCTTGTCTGCCCTGATATGAACCAGTCGGTAATGTTCTTTTGTTTCTGACCTCGGCTACCCGGGCAGCTGCGTCCGAGTGTCTCCTCCTTGAACCTGTGCCAATTCACCTCGTCATGCCCCTCTTCGGTACCAGGTGGTGACCACCATAAGGGATAGGTGATGTCCGTCTGTGTTGATGTTTCCTTGGTCATCCCGTGTCCGAATCGTTGGGTCAGGAGGTGATCGCCAGGTGGAGCCTGAAAGGGAACTGGTGATGATGGTCTCCCAGTCTCGCAGGCCTTCTCAGGATTTGGTTGACAAACAGTGGTCTTCAGTTTCAAATGATATGACATACCCAAGCAGCGGATCCGTAGATCAATAAACTTTATTGATATGTCACACACACACGACTCGAAGACGTTTCAGTTGTTTCTAACATTGCTTTATTGTTGCATAGCTTTTATAGGTTACATTTCATGATTTCCACATCCATAACACATGTGTCATTTGTCCTAGAACATCTTGACCTAATTCATGAATCGCACCGCCTGAGCTGTCAAGGCCAACAACAGCATCGGAATCAGAATCAGCCTCAGCGTATTGCCCCTTCTCACGGCAAAACTCATCCACCTCCGTTTACGCGCAACACCCCAGCATTGGTGGGACATTACGCGTAACTGCATATGTTTCCCTATGTCTTCGTCCAATGATAATTTTTTTTTTTTCTTGAGCTGAATAATTTTATTTTTTTTTAACGGCAAAACTCATCCACCTCCGTTTACGCGAAACACCCCAGCATTGGTGGCACACTAGGCGTAACACCCCAGCATTGATGGGACACTACGCGTAACACCCCAGCATTGGTGGGACATTACGCGTAACTGCATAGGTTTCCCTATGTCTTCGTCCAATGATAATTTTTTTTTTTTTTCTTGAGCTGAATAATTTTATTTTTTTTTTAACGGCAAAACTCATCCACCTCCGTTTACGCGAAACACCCTTGCATTGGTGGCACACTAGGCGTAACACCCCAGCATTGATGGGACACTACGCGTAACACCCCAGCATTGATGGGACACTACGCGTAACACCCCAGCATTGATGGGACACTACGCGTAACACCCCAGCATTGATGGGACACTACGCGTAACACCCCAGCATTGGTGGGAAACTACGCGTAACTGCATAGGTTTCCCTATGTCTTCGTCCAATTATAAATTTTATTTTTTTCATGAGCCGAATAATTTGTATTTTTTTTAACGGCAAAACTCATCCACCTCCGGTTACGCGTAACACCCCAGCATTGGTGGCACACTAGGCGTAACACCCCAGCATTGATGGGACACTACGCGTAACACCCCAGCATTGATGGGACACTACGCGTAACACCCCAGCATTGATGGGACACGACGCGTAATAACCCAGCATTGGTGGGAAACTACGCGTAACTGCATAGGTTTCCCTATGTCTTCGTCCAATGATAAATTTATTTTTTTCTTGAGCCGAATAATTTTATATTTTTTTTAACGGCAAAACTCATCCACCTCCGTTTACGCGAAACACCCCAGCATTGGTGGCACACTAGGCGTAACACCCCAGCATTGATGGGACACGACGCGTAACACCCCAGCATTGATGGGACACTACGCGTAACACCCCAGCATTGGTGGGAAACTACGCGTAACTGCATAGGTTTCCCTATGTCTTCGTCCAATGATAAATTTTATTTTTTTCTTGAGCCGAATAATTTGTATTTTTTTTAACGGCAAAACTCATCCACCTCCGGTTACGCGTAACACCCCAGCATTGGTGGCACACTAGGCGTAACACCCCAGCATTGATGGGACACTACGCGTAACACCCCAGCATTGATGGGACACCACGCGTAACACCCCAGCATTGATGGGACACGACGCGTAACACCCCAGCATTGGTGGGAAACTACGCGTAGCTGCATAGGTTTCCCTATGTCTTCGTCCAATGATAAATTTATTTTTTTCTTGAGCCGAATAATTTTATTTTTTTTTTAACGGCAAAACTCATCCACCTCCGTTTACGCGAAACACCCCAGCATTGGTGGCACACTAGGCGTAACACCCCAGCATTGATGGGACACGACGCGTAACACCCCAGCATTGGTGGCACACTAGGCGTAACACCCCAGCATTGATGGGACACGACGCGTAACAACCCAGCATTGGTGGGAAACTACGCGTAACTGCATAGGTTTCCCTATGTCTTCGTCCAATGATAAATTTTATTTTTTTCTTGAGCCGAATAATTTTATATTTTTTTAACGGCAAAACTCATCCACCTCCGTTTACGCGACACACCCCAGCATTGGTGGGAAACTACGCGTAACTGCATAGGTTTCCCTATGTCTTCGTCCAATGATAATTTTATTTTTTTCTTGAGCTGAGTAATTTTATTTTTTTTTAACGGTAAAACTCATCCACCTCCGTTTACGCGTAACACCCCAGCATTGATGGGACACTACGCGTAACACCCCAGCATTGATGGGACACTACGCGTAACACCCCAGCATTGATGGGACACGACGCGTAACAACCCAGCATTGGTGGGACACTACGCGTAACTGCATAGGTTTCCCTATGTCTTCGTCCAATGATAAATTTATTTTTTTCTTGAGCCGAATAATTTTATTTTTTTTTAACGGCAAAACTCATCCACCTCCGTTTACGCGAAACACCCCAGCATTGGTGGCACACTAGGCGTAACACCCCAGCATTGATGGGACACTACGCGTAACACCCCAGCATTGGTGGGAAACTACGCGTAACACCCCAGCATTGATGGGACACTACGCGTAACACCCCAGCATTGATGGGACACTACGCGTAACACCCCAGCATTGATGGGACACTACGCGTAACACCCCAGCATTGATGGGAAACTACGCGTAACTGCATAGGTTTCCCTATGTCTTCGTCCAATGATATATTTTTTTTTTTCTTGAGCCGAATAATTTTATTTTTTTTTTAACGGCAAAACTCATCCACCTCCGTTTACGCGAAACACCCCAGCATTGGTGGCACACTAGGCGAAACACCCCAGCATTGATGGGACACTACGCGTAACACCCCAGCATTGATGGGACACTACGCGTAACACCCCAGCATTGATGGGACACGACGCGTAACACCCCAGCATTGGTGGGACACTACGCGTAACTGCATAGGTTTTCCTATGTCTTCGTCCAATGATAAATTTTATTTTTTTCTTGAGCCGAATAATTTTATTTTTTTTTTTTAACGGCAAAACTCATCCACCTCCGTTTACGCGAAACACCCCAGCATTGATGGGACACTACGCGTAACACCCCAGCATTGATGGGACACGACGCGTAACACCCCAGCATTGGTGGGAAAGTACGCGTAACTGCATAGGTTTCCCTATGTCTTCGTCCAATGATATATATTTTTTTTTTTTCTTGAGCTGAATAATTTTATTTTTTTTAACGGCAAAACTCATCCACCTCCGTTTATGCGAAACACCCCAGCATTGGTGGGACACTACGCGTAACTGCATAGGTTTCCCTATGTCTTCGTCCAATGATAAATTTTATTTTTTTCTTGAGCCGAATAATTTGTATTTTTTTTTAACGGCAAAACTCATCCACCTCCGGTTACGCGTAACACCCCAGCATTGGTGGCACACTAGGCGTAACACCCCAGCATTGGTGGCACACTAGGCGTAACACCCCAGCATTGATGGGACACGACGCGTAACACCCCAGCATTGGTGGGACACTACGCGTAACTGCATAGGTTTCCCTATGTCTTCGTCCAATGATAAATTTTATTTTTTTCTTGAGCCGAATAATTTTATTTTTTTTTTTAACAGCAAAACTCATCCACCTCCGGTTACGCGAAACACCCCAGCATTGGTGGCACACTAGGCGTAACACCCCAGCATTGATGGGACACTACGCGTAACACCCCAGCATTGGTGGGACACTACGCGTAACTGCATAGGTTTCCCTATGTCTTCGTCCAATGATGTTTTTTTTTTTATGTGTGTGTAGTCATCAATAAAAGACACTGATCACTTTTCTTGGTGTACATATTCATTGCCAAAGAAACCTTTATTTCATGTCTTGTGCACACATACAAGGAAATATTGGTGAGAAGCAACACATTATTGATCACACATAATTTGTCTGCGCTCTAAAGGTGGTTTTGGTCGCCCTCTATCTTAGTGTCATACATCGCCATGAGATTCTCGATGAACCCCTCTACTGTCTTCATATCATGCAGAATGGCCTCAGTGGCTCCGCGGACTCTAGCTTCATCCGCGCTGGTACCCTTATTGCTCAGGAAGCGCTGGACGGTAGCAATACAAAGATCTGCGTAGAATTGTGTATGATTGCGTTCTAAGTATGAATAGTAGTAGAATTCAGGGGCAGGATACACACAATCGTGCCGTCTCTGAGTGGGACAGTTGATCTCACATGCATAGCACTGAGCCGCCCAAGCCTTGTGAACTGCTTCCTTAAACATATGGAGGACGATGGTTTTGACATTGTCTATGAATGCACCATAGTCACTCGCTTTATCCACCAAAGGGTCGGGGACGACACCCTGGTCTTGCGATGCAGCGGGAGACAATGGCTCAGAGTAAGGTGATGTAGGTGCTGGAGACGATGGCTTAGAGTAAGGTGACTTAGGTGCCGGAGACGGTGGCTTGGACGAAAGTGAGTTAGGTGCTGGAGACGATGGCTTAGGGTAAGGTGAGTTAGGTGGCGGAGACGGTGGCTCCGGCAAAGGTGAGTTAGGTGGAGGAGACAGTGTCTCCGACGAGGGTGGGCTCGCTGATGGGACTTCCTGCTCGAGCTGCGATGTACCAGTCACGCGACGCTGAAACGGTAATCTGTAAGGTGCAGGAACATTCTCTGATCGAAAGAGGAAAATAATTCAGCATGTACATATAGAAAGACAGAAACAAGAACGTTTGATCTGAAACAGTAAGACCTACCGATATCGCTCCACCAGTCATCAAGGTCTTCACGTGACATGACTGCGATGATTTTGCTGAAGAGTCCACTGTGAGATGGAGGAGACAGTCTGTGGTTAGGACTAGACACCGAATTCGACAAACTCAATGTGTAACTGAGCTTAGGTAAATGGCGCATCATATATATATATATATATATATATATATATATATATATATATATATATATATATATAGTAACCACAATGTGTGTCCAGCCACAGCTATCACGGCCAAACCCCAGCACAAAACCCAGTCAGTCCATCGTGGCCAACCACAGCTGTTGTACTGATCGTTTCAGATGTTGTGGCGTTGTAAGTCATAAGTCAGTGACACATACATATTAATTTTTCTCTGATACCCCTGTAACTCGATAAGGTTGTAACATTGTCACGAATAATGGCCAACAGAGGTCATCCACAGTCCTACCCAGGAAGATGCACTGGGACCATCAAGGATCACAATGTTAGAGCGTTGGTTCAAGCTTGGCTAGGGCACACCCCTAACACACTGGACATTTCCTTTGCGGACTTTCTGGTTATGCCATCCCGGACAGTTCGGTGTTTTGGGCCACACTTTGAGGCAAAGCACCAAGAGCTAGTCAAGAGGATTCTCATCAAGTACGCTGAAACACTGGACGTCTCCTTTGCGGACTTTCTGGTTATGCCATCCCGGACAGTTCAGTGTTTAGGGTCACACTTTGAGGCAAAGCACCAAGAGCTAGTCAAGAGGATTCTCATCAAGTACGCTGAAACTGTGGATGTCATAAGTGTCATGACATTAGACGAAGACAAAGACGAGAGATGTCACGCGGAGGACTTTAGCTCCAATCCAGATATGGTAGCATATGCAAAGGAGCTGGCCAGGTTGAAGAAATGATCAACCATCAGTCACTTGTATCACAACCACCATGGTACAAAACACCCTGTCAAAAAGAAGATCTATCTATCTATCTATCTATCTATCTATAGATAAGGATGTTGAGACTAACACAACAATTGAAACAGCTGGTCCGAGAGCACTCAATTCCACATTCGACTTTATTCTTACTAACCATTATATGACAAGGTGAACTGGAGTTCCTGACAAAGATTCATCTCGTACCAACTTGCCCCCCACCCCCCGCCACTTCTGAAACTAAATTCTGTGATCAGAAAACCATGGAGGCACGTTTGCAGGCGTTCCTCGAAAAGTACCAACATATGGAAGAAAAGTCCAAGTTCCTGGGAATGACCTTTCCTGTGTTTACCGGTCTGCCGGTGAACGCGTTACAAGCGATGGGTGTCACTGATCAATTCATATGTGACCATGAAGAACTGGTGAAAAGGATCCCTCAAAGGTCTACCCGTCAACATGTGCGACACCAGCGACGTGCTTCTTTG
The DNA here is from genome assembly GCF_965226575.1 of Pagrus pagrus. Taxonomy (NCBI): domain Eukaryota; kingdom Metazoa; phylum Chordata; class Actinopteri; order Spariformes; family Sparidae; genus Pagrus; species Pagrus pagrus. The sequence goes on from NW_028175309.1 coordinate 67,064, forward strand.
CTGGACATTACCCCCAAAGAGACCCTACGACGGTCTGTCGGCTCGCTCCTGCTACACCAACAAGGTATCTCGATGCCTGACGATACACTGGATGAAACCAGTGTTTCGCAGAAGTGCAGCAATCCACGCTCCAAAAGTCCAGATTTTACGTATCTCACTCCAGCTGTGCCTGCTGACACTTTATAGAACATGTGTCAGGGACAAGGGACTCTTTGATGAAACTGAAGATGATGATGATGATGATGATGTATCTTCAGCAGAGTCAGAGCTATGTGATCCTGCTCTCAAGTGTCACCTTGAGGCTGATGTTGCATATCGACGCAGCAATGGTCTAGACTTCTTCGAGTCCCACGACCAAGGCTTTTTGCTATAAACCGGGGACATGTATCGAGTACTATCAATGTGGAGTCAAAGGAGTTGTATTTGAAGACAGTTGAATTGTCAGTTGTTATCTCACCAGTAGAATCCACCATGGTGGACATATTGTATATGTGAACCCACACTTTTTCCTCATTTTCAATAAAGAACAGAGAGAGAATGTCCACTCGTGTGTCTTGTGATTTATTTATTATTTTTTTTTATTTGGGTCAGGGTACACCAACAACTACTAGGCAAACACCATCAAGGAGACTTTCGGTACAATAAACCGGGGGCACGCAGCACACATGTCAACAAAGGACATGTATTTGAAGAGTAGACCCACACTTTTTCCTCATTGTCAATAAAGAACAGAGAGAGAATGTCCACTCGTGTGTCTTGTGATTTATTTATTTTTTTATTTGGGTCAAGGTACACCAACAACTTAACATTACACTCACAACAGCAGGTCTACTTGTAATATACCTCACCACTAATCCTGATAGATCGTTCACCTCTGTGTATCTCGTCTCTGGTATGACATAGCAGCAAGAACGCTGAGAGCATGTCATCCCTTGTGTACTCTCCACCTACGGACTTTTTACCCCCTGTTGTCACTGTACTACCTTTTGCTGACTCAGTGATAGTGACCATCAACATTTCCTCTCTCAATTTACCCAATAGCAATTTCCCTTGCTCTGCGTGAGCCCTGTCAGTCAGCCTATCTCCAGATAGATCTATAATGTCTCGTGTCTCCAAAACACTCGCCGTGATATCAGTGGCCACATTGACTCCCTTTCGGGAGCGCCTGTACATGAACACGTCCATATTAGAGCCCATCCTGTTACTGGAACCCGTACCCCTGGAGGTCCCGATGGTTGACTCGATGATCTGCGTTTTCTTGGTGACCTGCGATAACACTGCCCATCCCAGGGACATGACGGTGTCACAGTAAAAAAGCGTTTCTCTATTGATTGCTGATACTGTACTGAGTACCATATCGAGTTTGGTCTTAACACTGACATGTTTCCCTAGCATGTATTTGTTGTTGGCGTGCGACCATTTGCTGTAGAAGAGGACCTTGAATCCAGAGCGTACTAGCGAGTGCTCAATTAGATTCTTAACATCGACCAGTGCGTTGACGTATGTATTTTGTTCGAATACCATCACAACAGGCACTTCTTTCCACATCACTCTGGGCATCAGAAGTTTCAGTAGTCTGATGTGAGCGCTTAGCAGAGCAGCGTACACTCTAGTCACTTGATCCAAATCTCGTATCTCCAGTTCCTCCAGAGCCATAACCTGTGACGAAACAGAGGAAGAGGTGTCAGGGGAGTGGGTGGAACAATTAAAGTCCAGAAAAGAAAAGAAGAGAAAGAGAAAACAACCACAATAGTACATTTGAAAGATATAGACATTAGCTGTTGCTGCTGCTGCTACTACTACTACTACTACTACTATGTTCTGTAGCACTTGTCAAGCAGCTCGAGAGCAAGTTGAAACATTGATGAGGTGTCCATGGGAGTACCTAATAGCACAATACGAGTTCATGATAGTCTTCACTTCATTCCGGCGCAACGTTATTTTCTACTCTAGCATGGACGATGGCCAACTTAGGCTCCTATACAGTCAGATAGTATCCTTCTCACCAGCTAGGATACTCATGATCGACGGCTTGGTCTCCATCTACAACAAAAGACGACTTGGTGAAAACGCATGCGATTATTCACTCATTGTTCCTTGTGACTTATCGAGGGCTATAACGCTTGCCATAGGCAACAGCGTTCCGGAGCACTTTGTGCATGAGTGTATATCGAAGTGCAACTGGAAGGGGTACGACGCTATGGTACTCGCCACATTTGCCTCGGCTGACACCGTTCGCAGCGGAGCCCTCAAGTATTTGACGGTCATCAAGGGCAGCAAACGGAACAGACAATCTCTTCAGATCATCATCTCTCTAGCGATGACAGGGTGGATGGTGAAACTCTCAGACTCTAAGAAGTGCACATGCGGTACTTGGGACCAGGCCGTTGAGCTAATCTCGTGCTTTGTACCCGACACGGAGACCACGTTGACGATCCAGAACGAGGCGCGTGTAGGCACTTACATTTGTAACCTATTGGACTTGAAGTTGCCACCCCCTGACGGACCGTGTCATGATGATGATGATGATGAAAAACTCACCCAAAGACCCTTTATGGATTATGGATATATGTTTAGCGATCTTCTGGTGTCAGGTTTGGATTCGGTTGAGGAGAATGTGTGACAACTCACCACTATATTGCCACCTGCCAATTCCACAGCACAGCATACTCCGGCACAGGATCTAGAGCCTCCACCGAACGTTGGATCGAGACAGAGGTACGCTCTGACCACGGCCACTCGACTCATATGTTCCAAGGTCACGCTGTTATTCGAGAGGAACTTGTTTATGACCGAGGGCTCGAATGGAGTGGTGTTGTCGGTTTTGGTGTCGGTAGAAGAAGTACTGCTGCTGCCCGTGACTTCGCTCTCGAATCCCTTTGGAGTGACCATGTTCATCAGCTCCTTCAAATGATTGTCTACGGATATATGTTGAGGACAGTAGATTCCGAGACAGCAGCACGTCAGTCCTGGGTCTCTCTCGTGATACCTACACTTGAAACTCTGCGACACTACGTGGTAAGCGGGCTCCCCGTTGTCGCCGCGGATGTCCGCAACTTTGTTCAGCCACGGAGTGTTGTTGACGTGACTAGTAATGTGCACTTGCTTACGCCCTCTGAATGCGATGTTTGGTAGCACGGCCAGTAGCATCTTAGAATTGACGAAGCCTACTTCGTCCACCAGGATGAGATCAGCGCTCTGTCCTCTGCTAGCCTAGAGAAAAGAAAACCACAATTAACAAAACCAGAGAGAGAGAGAGAGAGAGAGAGAGAGAGAGAGAGACAGATAGATAGATGTTCAGGGAGTTGGCATTGGCTATCACACAGGTCATTGCACGTTTCATAACAAGAGACAGTCAGAGATATCAGGAGCCGGTGGGGAGTTGGGAAAGAAAGAAAGAAAGATAGAAAGAAAATGGCTGAGTCTGTGAGTAGACCCGTAATGAATCATTCCCACATAGAGTTAATAGAGGATTGCCAATGGGTCAGCTACTGTGTTGAGAACCAATGTCCGTTCAGTGACTACATTCAGGGGTATGTGTGTCAAACACACTGCAGCAAGCACGTATGCTCAAGTTCCAGTTGCGCTTTGATTAAAGCCATGGTTACTCGCAGCAGTCGATGTCAGACAGGATCATTAGCATCATCATCATCATCATCATCATCATCTTCAGATTCTTCATGTGTCGTAACGGAATTGCTTCTCTTTCGCAAACCTCAGTTGGAGTTCAGAGATCCGTACTACATACCCGGTAGAGGGGATTCTATCGAAACGGGCTATGGTGCAATGGAACGCGAACCAAGCACAAGTTTCAGCCACTCAGAGGAGAAGTATGGGAAGTATCTCATTATGAAAGCCTGCCTGCCTGTCACGATTGCCCTGTTCTCAACAGCGCTTACTGAAGACTTTTATTCTCAATATGGGACAATTGACAGCAATCAGGGGGTGAACATGTCATCAGGTACCCCTTTCCTGTCTTGGACGGCGAAGATATTCGAGCTAGCTGAGGTGATAGAGTTTAAAACCAAGCCCCAGCTGGGTTGCTCGAGAGAGATGTCTTCTGTTGTAAATGATGCGGTGTTGAAGAGTGTCGTGGCCATGTTGACATTGTTCGACTCACAGAACAAGAAGCTGAATCGCTTCGTGAAGAAAATGACGTGCAAGTACAATGTCAAACACTCCAAAAGAGCTGACTTCTACACCATGGTGGTTATGCTGGTGTTGTGTTTTTTCCCATACCTGACACATCGTGTACTGGGCGACCTGTACAACAACAGGACTTTGGTGCTCATGTGCTTTGATAAGACTCAAACTAGACACAACCAGTGGTCTACACTTTCAACACATATACACATGCATGTCAACCAGCCAGAGTTTATAAAAAAGGTGTTATCTAACAGTGACCTCAGCAGCTCCCTACCTGACATAGTCACAGTCACCTTGGAAAAGTATATGTCGGATGTTGGCTACTCTGAGAAAGACATGTTCAGATTTCACAGTCCCAGTGACGTTCACCACCAACGCCACCACCAGCACCACCACCACCAGGACTCTGATTCATGTGTAACCACACCGATACTCAACTGGACTCGTGCTAAAAGACGAAGACAAAATCAGGAGGAGGAAGAAGAAGAAGAAGAAGAAGAAGAAGAAGAAGAAGAAGAAGAAAATGACAATGACAATGACAATGACGGTGGCGATGACGGATGAGCTGCTCATGGGGAAATGGTAGAATACAGTCAACGGGTTGGTGGTACTACTACTACTACTACTACTACTACTACTACTACTACAGGATGAGGAGGATGGGATACATTCACTTAGCTGTGACAGGGGATGCTGTGTACGATTATGTGGTGTATGTATATATGTGTGTGCAGTGTTAAAGAAGTACAATAAAGAAGCCTGATGTGACATGACACTTGGTTGATTCCTTTATTCTCACAAACAAAATGGTAGTACAAGCAAGACACAAGACAAAATAAAAAAGATTGATTTGTGTTTTTATTTATTTCTTTGTTCACATGCTTTCATTATTCAGCCTCTACATGCTCACATATCAAAGACAATAATAATAATAATAATAATAATAATAATAATAATAATAAGGATGAAAATACAGACACACAAGTCTTGGGCTCATCTCATTCATGTCCTGTCTGCTTGTGTGGGGTCCCACCAATGCTGGGGTGTTACGCGTAAACGGAGGTGGATGAGTTTTGCTGTAAAAAAAAAACAAAATACCATTGGACGATGACATAGGGATACCTATGCAGTTACGCGTAGTGTGCCACCAATGCTGGGGTGTTACGCGTAGTGTCCCATCAATGCTGGGGTGTTACGCCTAGTGTGCCACCAATGCTGGGGTGTTTCGCGTAAACGGAGGTGGATGAGTTTTGCCGTTAAAAAAAAATAAAATTATTCGGCTCAAGAAAAAAATAAATTTATCATTGGACGAAGACATAGGGAAACCTATGCAGTTACGCGTAGTGTCCCACCAATGCTGGGGTGTTACGCGTAGTGTCCCATCAATGCTGGGGTGTTACGCCTAGTGTGCCACCAATGATGGGGTGTTTCGCGTAAACGGAGGTGGATGAGTTTTGCCGTTAAAAAAAAATTAAATTATTCGGCTCAAGAAGAAAATAAAATTTATCATTGGACGAAGACATAGGGAAACCTATGCAGTTACGCGTAGTGTCCCACCAATGCTGGGGTGTTATGCGTAGTGTCCCATCAATGCTGGGGTGTTACGCCTAGTGTGCCACCAATGCTGGGGTGTTACGCGTAAACGGAGGTGGATGAGTTTTGCCGTGAAAAAAAAAAAAAATTATTCGGCTCAAGAAAAAAATAAAATTTATCATTGGACGAAGACTTAGGGAAACCTATGCAGTTACGCGTAGTGTCCCACCAATGCTGGGGTGTTACGCGTAGTGTCCCATCAATGCTGGGGTGTTACGCCTAGTGTGCCACCAATGCTGGGGTGTTACGCGTAGTGTCCCATCAATGCTGGGGTGTTACGCGTAAACGGAGGTGGATGAGTTTTGCCGTGAAAAAAAAAAAAAATTATTCGGCTCAAGAAAAAAATAAAATTTATCATTGGACGAAGACTTAGGGAAACCTATGCAGTTACGCGTAGTGTCCCACCAATGCTGGGGTGTTACGCGTAGTGTCCCATCAATGCTGGGGTGTTACGCCTAGTGTGCCACCAATGCTGGGGTGTTTCGCGTAAACGGAGGTGGATGAGTTTTGCCGTTAAAAAAAATAAAATTATTCAGCTCAAGAAAAAAATAAAATTTATCATTGGACGAAGACATAGGGAAACCTATGCAGTTACGCGTAGTGTCCCACCAATGCTGGGGTGTTACGCGTAGTGTCCCATCAATGCTGGGGTGTTACGCCTAGTGTGCCACCAATGCTGGGGTGTTACGCGTAAACGGAGGTGGATGAGTTTTGCCGTGAAAAAAAAAAAATTATTCGGCTCAAGAAAAAAATAAAATTTATCATTGGACGAAGACTTAGGGAAACCTATGCAGTTACGCGTAGTGTCCCACCAATGCTGGGGTGTTACGCGTAGTGTCCCATCAATGCTGGGGTGTTACGCCTAGTGTGCCACCAATGCTGGGGTGTTTCGCGTAAACGGAGGTGGATGAGTTTTGCCGTTAAAAAAAAAATAAAAAATTATTCGGCTCAAGAAAAAAATTAATTTATCATTGGACGAAGACATAGGGAAACCTATGCAGTTACGCGTAGTTTCCCACCAATGCTGGGGTGTTACGCGTAGTGTCCCATCAATGCTGGGGTGTTACGCCTAGTGTGCCACCAATGCTGGGGTGTTACGCGTAGTGTCCCATCAATGCTGGGGTGTTACGCGTAAACGGAGGTGGATGAGTTTTGCCGTGAAAAAAAAAAAAAATTATTCGGCTCAAGAAAAAAATAAAATTTATCATTGGACGAAGACTTAGGGAAACCTATGCAGTTACGCGTAGTGTCCCACCAATGCTGGGGTGTTACGCGTAGTGTCCCATCAATGCTGGGGTGTTACGCCTAGTGTGCCACCAATGCTGGGGTGTTACGCGTAGTGTCCCATCAATGCTGGGGTGTTACGCGTAAACGGAGGTGGATGAGTTTTGCCGTTAAAAAAAAAAAATAAAAAATTATTCGGCTCAAGAAAAAAATAAAATTTATCATTGGACGAAGACTTAGGGAAACCTATGCAGTTACGCGTAGTGTCCCACCAATGCTGGGGTGTTACGCGTAGTGTCCCATCAATGCTGGGGTGTTACGCCTAGTGTGCCACCAATGCTGGGGTGTTACGCGTAGTGTCCCATCAATGCTGGGGTGTTACGCGTAAACGGAGGTGGATGAGTTTTGCCGTGAAAAAAAAAAAAAAATTATTCGGCTCAAGAAAAAAATAAAATTTATCATTGGACGAAGACTTAGGGAAACCTATGCAGTTACGCGTAGTGTCCCACCAATGCTGGGGTGTTACGCGTAGTGTCCCATCAATGCTGGGGTGTTACGCCTAGTGTGCCACCAATGCTGGGGTGTTTCGCGTAAACGGAGGTGGATGAGTTTTGCCGTTAAAAAAAATAAAATTATTCAGCTCAAGAAAAAAATAAAATTTATCATTGGACGAAGACATAGGGAAACCTATGCAGTTACGCGTAGTGTCCCACCAATGCTGGGGTGTTACGCGTAGTGTCCCATCAATGCTGGGGTGTTACGCCTAGTGTGCCACCAATGCTGGGGTGTTACGCGTAAACGGAGGTGGATGAGTTTTGCCGTGAAAAAAAAAAAAATATTCGGCTCAAGAAAAAAATAAAATTTATCATTGGACGAAGACTTAGGGAAACCTATGCAGTTACGCGTAGTGTCCCACCAATGCTGGGGTGTTACGCGTAGTGTCCCATCAATGCTGGGGTGTTACGCCTAGTGTGCCACCAATGCTGGGGTGTTTCGCGTAAACGGAGGTGGATGAGTTTTGCCGTGAAAAAAAAAAATATTCGGCTCAAGAAAAAAATAAAATTTATCATTGGACGAAGACTTAGGGAAACCTATGCAGTTACGCGTAGTGTCCCACCAATGCTGGGGTGTTACGCGTAGTGTCCCATCAATGCTGGGGTGTTACGCCTAGTGTGCCACCAATGCTGGGGTGTTTCGCGTAAACGGAGGTGGATGAGTTTTGCCGTTAAAAAAAATAAAATTATTCAGCTCAAGAAAAAAATAAAATTTATCATTGGACGAAGACATAGGGAAACCTATGCAGTTACGCGTAGTGTCCCACCAATGCTGGGGTGTTACGCGTAGTGTCCCATCAATGCTGGGGTGTTACGCCTAGTGTGCCACCAATGCTGGGGTGTTACGCGTAAACGGAGGTGGATGAGTTTTGCCGTGAAAAAAAAAAAAAAATTATTCGGCTCAAGAAAAAAATAAAATTTATCATTGGACGAAGACTTAGGGAAACCTATGCAGTTACGCGTAGTGTCCCACCAATGCTGGGGTGTTACGCGTAGTGTCCCATCAATGCTGGGGTGTTACGCCTAGTGTGCCACCAATGCTGGGGTGTTACGCGTAGTGTCCCATCAATGCTGGGGTGTTACGTGTAAACGGAGGTGGATGAGTTTTGCCGCAAAAAAAAAATAAAAAATTATTCGGCTCAAGAAAAAAATAAAATTTATCATTGGACGAAGACATAGGGAAACCTATGCAGTTACGCGTAGTGTCCCACCAATGCTGGGGTGTTACGCGTAGTGTCCCATCAATGCTGGGGTGTTACGCCTAGTGTGCCACCAATGCTGGGGTGTTACGCGTAAACGGAGGTGGATGAGTTTTGCCGTGAAAAAAAAAAAAAAATTATTCGGCTCAAGAAAAAAATAAAATTTATCATTGGACGAAGACTTAGGGAAACCTATGCAGTTACGCGTAGTGTCCCACCAATGCTGGGGTGTTACGCGTAGTGTCCCATCAATGCTGGGGTGTTACGCCTAGTGTGCCACCAATGCTGGGGTGTTACGCGTAGTGTCCCATCAATGCTGGGGTGTTACGTGTAAACGGAGGTGGATGAGTTTTGCCGCAAAAAAAAAATAAAAAATTATTCGGCTCAAGAAAAAAATCAAATTTATCATTGGACGAAGACATAGGGAAACCTATGCAGTTATGCGTAGTGTCCCACCTCATGGGGAAATGGTAGAATACAGTCAACGGGTTGGTGGTACTACTACTACAACTACTACTACTACTACTACTACAGGATGAGGAGGATGGGATAAATTCACTTAGCTGTGACAGGGGATGCTGTGTACGATTCTGTGGTGTATGTATATATGTGTGTGCAGTGTTAAAGAAGTACAATAAAGAAGCCTGATGTGACAAGACAGTTGGTTGATTCCTTTATTCTCACAAACAACCCTGTGCAGTTACGCGTAGTGTCCCATCAATGCTGGGGTGTTACATGTAAACGGAGGTGAATGAGTTTTGCTGTAAAAAAAAATGTATTCGGGTCAAGAAAAAAAAATATCATTGGACGAAGGCATAGGGAAACCGCAATGAATATGTACACCAAGTAAAGTGATCAGTGTTTTTTTTTTATTGATGATTTCACACATACACAAACACACACCCTTAGCAAAAACAGTAATTGCAATATTCATCGTCTAATTCTACCAATCGCTGCAAAGTCAACCCCAGGTGGGATTTTCACAGCTTTGGAGGCACCACAATTGTCATCCTGGTGGTCTCCGAAGGTTTCTTCCTTCTCCTTCTCCTCCTCCTCCTCCTTTTTCTCCTCCTCCCCATCAGCTGCATCATCTTCACCATCATCATAAGCATCCTTAAGGTCTTGGTAGGGATAATCCTCTTTGTCCACTTGAAGGCTATCTGCCTTCTGACAGATCGGCTGGTGGCTGTAGGGCTGCTCAGGCTTCACCACATCATCGTCTCCTCGTAGCAATGTGTGAACACCAGTCATGTTCCGGTGACTCTGTCTTTGCAAACCCTTGGTTGATACATCTAGTCGATTGTGCATCTGTCCTCCAGGAGACATTTTGCACATCTCAGCTGTTCGGATCATCTCGTAGTCACAGAGGCTATCGTCCCATTGCTCTACAAACTCGAGTACACTTTTGTAACATCTTTCACTCCCATCTAATGGAGCCACGATGTATGTGCTGTAGTCTTCGTTCGGTCTAATGGTGTACAAAACCGTACCGTTTTGGATTCGCAGCAACATTGCAAACTTGTCATCGTCTGGGTTGTCAGGTGCCATCATGAAAAAGTAATAACCCACGGGTTTACTATGCATGACTTGCAAAGCTTTCTCCAGACTTTGTGTGTTGAGAAACCTCTGTGAGAATATCTGTGCTGTCCAAGCTGCCACTACGGAGTCCTTTTGTTTTGCGTCAGCACAATGTGTCTCATCCACACCTCCCTTGATGCGATTCATTGTCATTGTCTAGTGAGGTTATAACGATGAGATGAAATGAGGATGATGATGATGATGATGATGATGATGATACACTAGTTAATATCTAATTTTGACTTTGACAACGTTTGGACACTGGTACCACTCAGTTGCTTGTCCAATGGGAAAAAACACAAGGTCCAACAATGGTCCAAGGTTGACAGTGAACGTTGTCCGTTCCTTCCTTCAACAACGGTGATTCATCACCTCTTACGTTAAAGCCAAGGCCAACATAATGGCTATTCTTGTACACAAGTTTCTCCTCAGGTCCAGCGAAAACAGCAACTCCGAACAGTCCTCTTTTACCAGCCACTGAGCACCCAGAAGCGCAACCTTAGCCTTTAACATCTCGGATGTAGAGGTGTCGGTGATGAAGCTGAAATAAGACGCGTAAAGAGGCTGCAGCTCGAGGAGCAATTCCCCACCGTAACGTGTCTCCTTGGCATCGATTGTATTCTCGTCCACGGGGGGTATATCTGGTATCGACTCGTTCCGTCCGCCGTCGATATCGTTGATCGGTAAAGGGTAATTTGCGTACAGGTTGTAGAATCTACCTTGGCTTATACGCGCCGCTTCTCCGCATATTTTGATGAGGTTATCGTGAGCTAACGCGGAGGCTCTCATTGTTTGTCCACACAGCTCGGGGTTGGTGGTCCACAAGGACAAAGCCACACGCAGGTTATGCTGTCTGAGGTAGCGAAACTTGATGTCCTCAGACACTCGATCTACATAGACTAATCGCCCATCTGTGGTCAACCAGAATGCTTTCATGGTTTGACGGTGGTAGACGTTTGTGTCACAGCGAACTTGGCCGCACAGTTTGGGGGGTTCATCTGTCATCAAAGTTCGGTTAAGGCACACTAGTTCTCGATCGATTGAGGGCTCCGTCGTAGTCGTCCCTGTGTGCTCGATGTTGTGCCAGGGCACTCCAGAGAAAAGCCAACAGTATCTGAAGTAAATCTTTAGCGGTAACACAAACTCTGATACGGTAGATCGCGAGGGGCTCACCTGCTCTCTGCTATCCGTATGACACATCGAAAGGCTGTCTGTGATACATTCGCTTGGGCACAATACGACACCTTTGTCTGCCGCGATGCAGCACCTAAGCTCCGGGTGTACTTCGCCGGGGTTACGACGAGCCTCCCATCGAGCGCTGTCTATGGACCCGGAAGAGACCTTGTGGTTGATCGGCGATTTGGTGAAAGATCCCATCGACAACGCTAGGCTCGAACCCGTCGGGGTGGCTGTCGACTGCGTAAGAACCAGGCTGTCCAAAGACGACAGCGACAGAACAAGGGCACGTGTGGAGAACGAGAGAATGGCCGAGTATAATCGCTTGACGAAGGACCGCTTTGCACAAGCTGCCCTGATAAAGGAGCTGGGATTGGAGGGTGCTAAGGCTAGGATGCGTGAGTTACAGCTTCACGGTGCATCGGTGAAGGATAAGTCCATCTCTGTCATGTATCGATTCGAACGTCTGATAGATAGGGTATTTGAATATTTCCAAGTTAGAGGCATGAGAATGGAGCCCTTTCAACTGGAGCTCTTCAGGGGGGTGGTGTTGGGCATTACGAAGAACCAGTTCTGCGACGATCTCTTCAAGTATAAGCACGCACTACTGCGGAAGCTGGGTTTAGCTCCTTTGGGCTCGGAAAACTACGATCACGTCAACCCTGCTCTCAGTCACTTTTACCACGTGGAGAGGGAGTTTTCCCACTACGCAAACCCGTACACGCTGTGTTTGGCCCCGAGACAGTGTGGAAAAAGTTTGATGATGAGGCTATTGCTAGCCGCAGTGCTCCTACACTTGGATATCAATGTCATGGTCCAGGCTCAGAATAAACACATGTGCACCACCTTGAGATTGGGCGTCGAGACAACTATGGAGGAACTGCAGCAACTGCCATCTTTCAGACACACGGAAAAGCCCGTCAACATCTCCGGTAACCCAGAGAACAGGACCTACAGATTCGACCCTGGTTACAAGGGATCCTCCACCGTTCACTTTTTGTCTTCCAGTAACGATGTGAGTATATCGAGTCGTGTTTCATGCGAACATGGACATGGCAAATTCTACTTTCCTATCCTATCCTATCCTGTCCTGTCCTGTCCTGTCCTATCTTCTTGTTACGTTGAGTCCGTCCCTTGTACGGGTAAGCTATGGTATTCCACTAGGTAGTTCACGTAAACAGACAGGCTGCGATCCCTCAATCTGAGTGCGTCAAACCGAATGTGAAACATCTGACCGTCCAACCGTCGACTGTGGGTAAGACATTGTCGGATTGATGATAAAAGTGTCTCTACCGGGTATGTACGCACCACACTCTACACATTCAGTAATCTATGACAAAAATATATGTCCTATCAAACCATGGCGTGCAATGTTAAGCGAAAACAACAACTTGTGATTACAGATAACCACCAATCACCAAAGCCTCCCGTTAGGTGCTACGTGACCCGAGGTAGCTTTGACAAGGAGTGGCACGTCTGGAACACCTCTGCCATCGCTCTTGATCTACGAAAGGGTGATTCGCTGTGCGCTCGCCTAGTCGCCTCCAGCTTCGAAGATACAACCTCTCTCCATGTACTTGTACTTGAGGAGTTCACCGTCAGCGGTATGGGGAGCACAACCTGCGTAGCGGACCGTGTGATAAGTTTCCAGCGGCCGATCGGAGACCTACAATCGGTGGCTACCCAGGTTGATCTCGATGCCCTTTGCGTGTCAAAGGGTGTCAAGTGTGCTATCTTTTTGGAACATTACACAAACAACCCTCACGATGAAGAACTTGAGCTCGGTCGCCGAGTGCACTCTCTTTTTGTTCAGACCGTAGGTGAGATGCTTAAACGAAAGTACGACATTATGCATCATTACCCCCTGTTCAATCGAGCTCTCGGCCTGCATTACGCCGACGCGGTTAGCCTGGAGCCTCCGGAGTTGAAAGATGTAATAGTCACAGGAGGACTACTGGACCGGAGTGTTGAGGATCATCAATCTCTCCACGGTATTCCATTGGTAGGAACAGATCATACCTTTTTTTCCCATTGGAATTACCCAGACAACAGAGAGGAGGATCGTCGTCAACAAGAAGGAGCAGATGAACTCTTGTTGAACTATCACCAGGAGACACAAGAGACTCACTCTGACCACCCATCATCATCATCATCATCATCATCATCATCAGCAGCAGCAGCAGCAGCAGACAAACAAGTGTCACTGTGTCAACCAAGCACTAGTGGGTCGATACGTTGTTCTGTGTCTCCACCAAAGGTGAGACAGGATGACAGTTTCACCGCAAACACATTGCAAAGCTTCAACAACCTCCCGGGGACTCTCACAGACAACCCAATAGCCTTCCCCCCCTACCACTTTACAGTGCATACGAGTAACACTGTGAAGTTTGACGATTTGATCAACTACTGTCTAGGACGCACTCGCGAGCCTGTGGGGACTCTACCGTCCCGTGAAAAGTGGGGCTCTATCAACCCCGTGCTGCTCATGGAAGACCCTATAGACCCTGCCACGGGCAAAACATTGCACAGGTACACGGTGACATCCAGAGGACACCTGAGTACCATTGTGGCCAACCGAGACACGGGAAGATCTCTGTGTTACAATGAAGTGTTTTTACCCGGCAGACCTGTCAGTCGACTGAACCTCGACGTGGACCTCAAGTGTTGTCGGACGTGCAACGAGAAATTCGCTGTACAAGCCCAGCGATCTACCAAGCGTAAGGTCTCGCAGGCTTTGACCACGAGTCTCATATTGGTGATAGTGGAGTCTCTGTTGAGATTTGCCAAAGTGAAACAGAGCGAGTTCGAGAGCGACCCGTCTCTCAGAGAGCTGGCCAAAGCGGCTGGTAAGATCGCTGTGTACATCAGGGTTTCGTCGGTCAAATCGAAGCTGAGTCTGAGGATGCTGTGGTACCTGCCGGTAGAACTGTGCAGTTTTGAGGGGATAGAGGCCTACAGAGCTTTACTCGACGAGATGGAGAAAGTCTCTCTCAACTACGTTCTACTGTCCTACCCAGCCGATACCGAATCGTGTGAACTCTGCGACCTGGGAGATGCTTTGAGAAGGGGAGGTTGTTGTATCTCCACAGGAACCAAGTATCTGAGGCGAAAGTCGGCTGTCGCAGAGACCAGGCGCTCGGCCATCGACAAGGCCCCGTACTCGTTTAGGAAATGCGTACGGTTGCCCAACTGTTACAAGGAAGACTCTGGGTTCGAGTACGTGGACACGTTCAACACTCAAGACATAGAGGACCCGGGTTTCGACAACTCGCTCTCCCTCTCCGTGGGGCTCTCCTCTAACCCGATACTGGCCGATGTGACATCGCTGGGCAGCCGTTTCCGAGGCATCTTGGACGTTCGGGGATATTCGCAACCCTCGGTCGCCTCCCGACTCGAGGAGGCACCGGATCAAGTTCGGGTGAAAAACGAAGCTCGGAGGCTAGCGTCCCTCTGGGGCGTCCCCGTGACTGTTAGGAAGACCGCACTGGGACTTTTTTGTGTTCAGGCCAACGAAAAGTCTACAACTTACCCTTGTCCTATACATAACAGAGTACACTCGAAATCCAAGCTAGGCGCTCTGGTCTTTGCTACACACACCACACCAAAGTGTTTTGTACCCTGACTCGATATCTGTACTGTAATGTAATGTAATTTAATGTTATGTTATGAACTGTTATGTATTGTAATGTAATGTCATGTGTCCTTTGCCTTATTGAATATAAAAACACGAAACGTGAACCTGGAGCTGGCTCGTCTTCTTTAGTTAATCAATCCCATGACATATCACAACTGCACAGACATCAACTCGAGACAACAAAACAGAAGTCCTTTTATTGTCATTGCACAAGTGTACAATCTGTACTGTAATGTACTGTAATGCAATGTTATGTACTGTTGTGCAATGTAATGTATCCTCTTATCTTGTTGAATATAAAACACGAAACACGAAACTGGAGTGACTCGTCTTCTTTATTTAATCAATCCTGTGACATATCAAAACTGCACAGACATCAACTCGAAACAACAAAACAGTAACAAACAGAATCATCAAAATCCTTTTATTGTCATTGCACAAGTGTACAACAAAATTCTAGCATTCGTAACAGTCATCACGGTGCAGAGGAGAGGCCCTCACATCAGTGGAGTCAATTCAGGCTCTACGCATGTGGGACCAACACCTCGTTTCGTCTCATAGGAGTCAGTGCTGTTTATGTGCTGAAATATTGCATTCGCTAGACCGGCGGGATACGCGTGTAGCTCATCCAATGTGTGCCTTTTCTTTCCTACTGTCAATCCGTTGCTGTTCGAGTACAAACGCGGTCCGCGTTGGGCTACCTCGATGTGCCTCCCGTGCTCGATGTTGACACAGTTCCTTCTGCACATCTTGCCTCGGAAAGGGTCGTTTGTCATCAATCGTGTCCTCTTTCTGTACTTTGCGCCGTAGCGACAGTAATCGAGTCGAACGACTCGCTTGTCCTTACAAGCCGTCCTGAACCCCTGGCCGATGGCTTGTGTGAATTCCCGACACGTTTTCTTTCTGTCACCGTGATTCATCAGCGCGACAAAGACACTCGTTGGGTGGTTGCTGACGTCTTCGTAAAGTCTGTGCGACACCCATCTCCGCCATAGCATACTGGAGTCGGGATTTTCCACAAAGTACCGCATGCTAGGCTTGATGGTATGAAAGTACTCTATGATGTCTATAGTCTTTTTGACCAAAGAATCGGCCAGTTCCAAGTTCCTGGGTGTCTTTGCATAAGTCCTGGCTGAGCTGTAATGTTCACAAGGCGGTCCGGCGAATATAACGTCAGGGAACGGCCCTGACCAATCTTTGACGGGGTCCCAGTTTCGTATGTCCGTAAGGATATCGGCACCGTGACGACCGTCAACGTCCAGCCTTCGCACGTTCCATCCGGCTTCGACGAAGGGCTTGCAAATACTACCTGTGCCATCAAAGAGACTCAAGAGGGTTTTCTGCTTGGGGTTCTCCATCTCAATTGCATACTATTGTGACTTTTTTTTTTGTAATTACTTAACCACATTGTTAATCGGACAATATCTACAACAAGTGCCGACAATGACGACGCGGAACGCTGCTGCTGCTGCCGTGACATACCTGCTGATAGCGCTGTGCGTCTCGAGCGTAGACACTAGACCGGAAGCGCTGTGGGACAAGAGCAATATCCGCACGTGCAGTCCCGTTGTACTGAACCGGGCGCACTTCTGCTCCCTCGCACGCGAGCCACCTGACGTTCTCGTCGGCTGCTCGTCCATCGGCATGCCGCGATGTTTGCACAGATGTCCCCTCGGTCAACCGTCCCTTCCTACCAGTGTGAACATATGGGGAAGAGAAGTATGTGCCTCGGTGTGTCCCCGCGGGTATCACGTGGGTTTATACGACGGTAGAGAGACGTGTAGACCGCATGACCCAAAACCTTGTCCCGAAGGTCAAAGTGTGATACTGTCCGGCACACATTGGCACGACAAGGTCTGTGGACATCCCGAAGATTACAAGATATCGACACTCTTGACGCCTCTGCAGTCTACTCCCCTACTCGATACAATCAAGAATTTGACCTTAGACTGGGTGCGGGACATACCCAGAGGGGAGGTCGAGCAATTGTGCAAAACGCTGCTCGTCAGCTACGATCAGCTAGACGACTGCATTCACAACTTTGAGCAAATGTTATACAACATGTCGTCCCCAGCCGAAACCTTGTATTACACAATGAACAAGCTCTCCCTTTACCACACTTCCAGGATCCTGTACAATACAATCGTCAAACCGTTTGCTACCGGCAATGTGCAGCCCGTTGTGTCCGTTCAGTTCCTACAACCCAGTCCTTGGTGGCTAGCGGAACAGGACACCGTTGTTATACCGTCAAGAGTCACTATTCCCATGGGCATGTCGCACAGGTACACGCCAGAAAAGGTTGAGTGGCACACGGGTAGGAGGTTGGCGAGTGTGTGGGAGATGAGGCCGGCTGTAACAGCTGACAGGAAAAGCGTGGTGTCTTCCGAGTGGCGATATAACATCAGCACAGGCCTTGACTGGTGTATAAGTAAAACAGAAGGCTCGTTTGTGTACACCTTGGACATTTCGCTTGCCGTGAAAGACTTTCGCTGTGATTTGTTTGACTTGGTGTCTGTTGTAGTTTATATCTACGACAATGACCGAGGAAAAATGGTATCCCCTCTCAAGGAATTAGCTATAAACTGCGTGTGGAAACCCAAGCTACACCCAGCCTGCAATTGCACCAGTGCGTTGTTGAATTACATCAATCCCAACGGGCTATGCTCACCGACCTGCATCCTGACACCCTTTAAGCATCTATCGAAAGGGCTCGAGGGTAGCAATAATGACTGGACTCTACAAATAACACATCAGCGCCCTGCCGCTTCGATGAAGGACCGCGGTCGAGTTTTGTACGGTTCCGTGCCACCTAAAACCGAACGCTTTTGTCTGGCCACAGCTGACATTTTCTCCCTCTCATCTGGACCATGGAGAGATGCCCCTTCTGCACCCTTAGACGTGTTACGATGCGACGTCGTACTCGTTGAGTTTGCCATCTGGACAGAAGAAATCCCAGAGCATCTTGACTGGCAGTACTTTCATATACCTGTCAGACCGTCGTTATCATTATCACTATCATCATCATCATCATCATCATCATCATCGACCAAAGACTACAAGTCACCTAGGCTGTACATACCTCTGTCAGCCAATGATACCCTAACAACTATCCTCCATCAGGCCTGGACTGGTAAAATTGGCGCAAAGCTCAGTTTCCTTCACTCCAGTCGAGTCGCCCCTCGCCAGGAAGAAATCGCAGCTGTACTCGACTGGCTATTGAGCTTGCAATCACAACAACAACATAACCGAGCTCAGAGAGAAGTAGCAGTAGTAGTAGTTATCGATGTGGACCCGCGGACTGTAAAGTCATCAGACTTCACTATGATCAAAACACTATACGGGTCAAAGGTAGAGGTTATCCCAGGGCTTTCGGGGGACAAACTGGCAGATGTCATACATACCAGAAGGTTTGATAAAAAGCATCGTCATTTTAAATGTATTCATAAGGATAACTGTACTTTGATAAGCTCCATACGGGATGGGTTGAACAAGCTTGTGTACCGGAGAAACGTCGGCGATGTTATTGTAGCGTGTCACAATACTCCACTGCCCTTTCAGAAGTGTAGTGTGTGCCGATACGGAGACGCAATCGTCATCATCATCTGCCCAGTCAGCATAGAGCCATGGCTTGCACAGGACAGTGAAGGAGGGAAGCTGGTCTTTGAACGATACACTCCTCCTTCTCAGTGGCACAACAACGACACATTGTCATCTGAGCAATACCAAGCCGAGACTACGTTGCAGGAGCTGGGCCTGCTTGTGTCGTTACACGGAGCTTTCCTGAACCTGGATACTATATCCGTGTTCCCAAACGAAGAGGAAGGTTGTGCGCGAGTAAAACCTGCTCGCTGGAGCGTAGGAGGCTATGCGCCTCAAGAACCCTATGCAATTAGAGTACCCCGCCACGAGCTGTACCCCGAGAG
Source organism: Pagrus pagrus (assembly GCF_965226575.1). NCBI lineage: Eukaryota > Metazoa > Chordata > Actinopteri > Spariformes > Sparidae > Pagrus > Pagrus pagrus. The sequence continues at coordinate 86,091 of NW_028175309.1, forward strand.
GACAGGACTGTTGGTGTTCGAGGAGCTGTGCAAGAGTTCCAACAACCGCGCGGGCATAGTGGTATCGGTGCCGTCGGCCGACTACATTTCCAACGACTGCAAGTCGGTGCGCTTGCTCAACAGACACGCGAGGAACCCACGGGAGTCGAAGAGGGTCGGCTACACCATGCGTGAACTCACGGGAGTTATCTCGGACATGGCCAAATGGGGAGTGTGTAGGTACTCTCTAGGCTATCTCGACTACACCTTCGGCAACCCGGAAGGTGGTCCGACCTTCACCGAGCTCTCGCGCATAATCGACAGGGCTGCTACAAAGAGCCGGACTTTGCATTACCGGTATACGAGGAACTCCACCTTTGGTGACGGAAGATACTCTTACGTTAAAGTGGACGGTGTGTATAAACTGGAGGGGGGCATGTTTTTCCAGCACGTAACAGCAAAGGGGGGGAAGGTGACAATGACCAGGAGCTTTGTCCGGGTTCCCGATATTCCGAACCTCATGCTGGGCCTGTCCTCAGACATGAACGTAGGCGCTCCGTTGCTCGACAGTGAAGTTATACTCCGAGACACTATCGACAAGGTCGACTTTGTACCGTACAGCGCACAAGTTGTCAAGTTGAACGACAGAGACGTGGTGTTCGTAGATCACGACAACGATAGAATCTGCATGCATTCACCGCCTACGGTGGTACGAGACAACAATCTTAGGTTACCTTCCATTGGATTACTGACCAAAGAATACGACGGCCGCGAACCGAAAGGTTGCGATAGCTACATTAGCGCGGCCGAGCATCGCGCTCGGTTGTCGGTGTCATTGCCGATCCCCACTGTCCCCGTAGAACTGAGGGAGTCTGTTATTCAGAGTATAACGGACTCGAATCGTTGGCTCGGGACACCTGTGCTCACGAGAGAAGAACAAGAGTGGCTGTCCACCAACGAGATCACGATGGGCAATCGCAGCACACTTCCCTACCATCTCCAAAGCTCACCACCGCGAGGAGTATCGGCGAGTCTTGACAGCATGCACTTGATATCACAAACTCTGGAGTGTATCAGAGGCAGTAGTTTGTGCATGGAGTTGGGAGACTACGCAGAAAACAATTGGCCCCGAGGAGGTACGGGATACCCGATCGCAATCTCACATCGTACCGTGGCATCATCAGATGAGATCTTGGTTAAAATGATAGTCCGTGTCAACCCACGCGATACGCGTTAAACTCCCGTGTGACCTGAAACCTTTGTCTCTCGGATCAAGTCAACATTTGGTAGGGTCCCACGGGCCCACGCTGGGCTACTACACGAGCACAGAGAAGCCTCAGGTCTCCAAAGCAAAGAGTTACGTGACACGGTTGGGACCACTCGTTGCATTGATCGCACAACCCCTTGCGTTACTATATTGCCCTAACGTGACCTGGGTCACAGGTCATGTGGCGTCCTCGGAGATGTATTTTCAAAAAACCCTCGATTGTATGAGTGTCATGAACATGTCCTTTGGGGAGCTGGGCAGTGTGTTCTCTCAACTGGGTTCTCTGATCGAAGGTGATGTCAGACAAGCGGAACAGAGGGTGAAACGTGTAGCGTACATGTCGACTCGCGCCTCTGCACTATGTCTGAGTGCCGTCATACTCGCTGTATTAATCAACATCGCCGCAATGGCACTGCTTTGCGCCACGTGTGAAAGGAATCGATATAACAAACACCGCTATAGGAAACTGCAATAAGACAATGACAAACGGCCTAATCACACGCCCACCTCCACCCTTTATTGCCTTTCTAGTGCTGTCAGCTGTGTTCCTTCGACACACGTGGTGCCCCGTGTTTGCTCAACATTTGCCATTCAGGGCAACCGCAGATGAAAGCTCTGATAGCGTTTCTGCAGATTCGATACCCACTCGACCCGAGACTCGAGACACGGATCATAGGGTGTTACTCGATCCCGGTAGATGGAAGATACGTACACCCGAGATTCGTGACACCTACATCGCGTATCACTTCCTTCTAGGATTCAACTGGACCGAGCTCAAATTCAGTTACCCAGAGTGTTCTCAGGTGGCCTGCAGAGGACTACCTGACTCTTACAAAGGTTGTAAGCACTTGTGCTCTACCGGCACCTTGCAAGACGCAACTACCACGTTGAAATCCGCCACGGTCGAGTACAGCAGGGCCATGGCGACGCTAGACACGATCTTCAACGATCTAGCCGCCCTCATGGACACGCACATTGTCAACCAGCACCAGAGTATGTCTGATTCCGTATCTGAGCTACTGTCATACCAACGTAGTAAGAAGGCCTCAACGAACCCTCGACAAACTGTGGATGTGATGCGACACCACAGGACCTTGATCGAAGACGCGCTGAGAGCAGTGGAACGCGTCCCTACGTTACCGTACGTCCCTTTCCATCTAAACAAATGGCAGCCGGTATCGATGTCCAATGGCGACGCGAACAGTTTCGACGTGTTGCTCGACAGGTGGAAGACCGGCGCGTTCAAGTTGGCCGTGCAGCTCAACGCCGTCACATTCGCATTCCAGGGAGCTCACCGGCGCTTACTCGCCTGTACGCTGGGTGTACAGAGGGGGGATATGACGGGTTGTGAACCTGGCTTCATCACGAAATTCTACACTGACATACCCATCGCAAGTCGTTTACTTTCGTCCTCTAGGCTCGTGATGGTTGTTAAGAGGGAGAGATGGAAGCCACTAGCCCTCTCCCGCTGGTACATGTCCTTCATAGACTCCTCAAGGGGCAACAGGACTTGTTGGCTGGACAGGCCCATGGTGAGTGACACGCACGCCAACTACAGGGAGCCCGCGTGTGACTCTAGGGGTATATGTGAACCTCTGGAACGTGACGATGGCACGGTCTCGGCGTGCAAGGTGAACGAAAACGGCGAGATAGGTTTAGAGTGTCCCGTGGTGTGCGGCGCCCCGTGCTTCGGTCCTCTCTGCTACCAGCCCCGATTGGACAGGTACACGCTCAGGACGGCTAGCGGCGGAGCTCTTGACATCGCCAACGCCACGGGAAATCCAAGGGGGGTCCGGGTGACTAAAAGTCCCAGGATACTATCGAAGGTGTACTCGCTGTCCGATCTCGACATACACGCGTCCCTCAATAGCATTCAGAACCAATACGCGCAGTCTTCTCAGTTGCTGAAGCTAGGAGATGCCTTGCTGCAGGATGTCATCGCCATGGATGCCACTGCTCGGAAATACATTGCCCAATATGCTGAGAATACAGCGCCTCAATCGCCATCACATGGGATAACTCGAGTCGACTGTGAGAGCATGATAGGTCACAACCGGTTTATGGCTGCCGTTTCACTGACCCTATCTGCTCTCACCTGCCCTTTACTATTGATCGTTGTAATCATGAAACTCAGGTCTAGCACGAATAACTGCCGTATACCGGTCAGGACAACAAACAGGAGCGCAACGCAGACTTTTTGAGCGTAGCGTTGTCCCCAATTTCTTTGGTTGGTTCTGTTTTTTGTTTCTTTATGTTTTTGATTGTTTGTTTTGTTTTGTTTTGTTTTTTTTTTCTCGATTTTGCACTATACCTACCCGAATACATCCTGGCTATACACCTCCAATCACAGGGGATTTACATTCCAGCCAACCACTGTTAGCAAAAATCTGATGTCCAACCACCACTGAGTTGAAGGGTATTAATAATGGGCACAAAGTCACATTGATCACATTTCTTTTGCCCTTGACTTGACAAGTCATGGCTTCTTCAACTATACGCTTGACATGTGTACTTGTTGCACTATGGACAGTCACCCTGTCAGATGGAACACCGTTGCCGTTACCTACGCCTACGGCAATGGCAGATATGGACCATACGGATATGGACTATACAGATCTAGAAGCAGACGCAACCACCGGACCTGACAACTTCACAGTGACAACCGGGCCTACGTTTCTGGAAACACCAGAGGAGGAATACATCGCAGACGCAACCACCGGACCTGACGACTTCACAGTGACAACCGAGCCTACGTTTCTGGAAACAACAGAGGAGGAATACATCGCAAAGTCACATCTGCTACTGGTGTGTCCGAGCTCGAATCCTAGCCACGTTCACTCCACTACCTGGTACATCTTAAAACCCACAGGACGTTGGTGTGGAATATATCGTATTGAAAACCAAGGCTATGTCTTGAATTACGATACGGACTGTGTACAGTCGATTACGAACGTCACCTACGACCTAACTAGCGACGGGGCTCTAATCGTCTACGATGACACGTGTGACCACAATGCAACCTACCAGTGTATGAGGTCAGCCGAAGTGGGATACAGGAACGAAGAGCACACGTTCTCTGTTGCAAATTGCACCGTCTCAACAGGAGTGAAACCCCCAGTCCGACAACCCAAGGCTGAGAGTCCTCTTGGAAACTCCGCAACGCCGCGGCTGACAATTTCAAGTCTCTTTCTACTTACTATAGGTAGCACAATGCATTCCATGTATTAACGCCGCTCACCACCGTACATCAACTCGTGTATCACCTCCACTGACCGTGCTTGTTGCTCAACAACTTTAAAAAAAAAAAAAACAAATCCATGGCGTCCGCCGAACCTACCAGAATCAGAACCTCAAGAAAGGATGCTGGTTTACCGTCGAAACCAGCACCTTTGATCCCCGAGCATAATGAATATGTCTACAGACCGGCTCGAATGAAAGCATCCGTACAGAGCATCGTGGAGGGTGCTCGTGCACAGAAGGTGAAAATCGAGGTCCCCGTGACCCCGTATGGGACTATCAAACTGGTCCACACCCTGTGCTCTGCTGCAAATGCCAAGGTCTGGGGCCCCGAATGTGAGAAAGCCTTAGTTGACAATCTCCCTGTCAGAGAGCACCACAAGTCCTTCCTATCACACAACATGTTCGTAACCATGATTGGGGCTGTGGTTGCCAGATCTCTGGAGCAAGCGACCAGGGGTTGCAAAGACACTCTGGACCTGCTGGCCGATCGATACTTTGTGAGAAGCATAGCGTGTCACGACTCTAGCAAGACCAGTACCACCGAAGCGGCTGCGTATGCCGGTATCATAGCTGTGCACATGGAGAAAGAGAACCTGCGTGTGAATGCGAAAAAACGGCACCAGCTCAACAAACGCCACGGAATCAACCAGCCGGAAGACGAACGTTGTTCACTGGACAAAGTGCACACTGACGTCGGTGCTCTCACGACAGCTATGGCCAACTTTGGATTCAAGCATCACTATGATAATAACCCTCACCACCCTGAGCACTTTCCCGAGGGCAAAATGGATGATATGAACCTCGTGGAAGCCATCGTGGATGGCTTGGCCTGTATATTTGAAAGAAACAAGGAACACACAGATGTACACTCTTGGCTAGAGATGTACAACATCGACAGATTCAAGGGTGACAATAAGAAGCTTGCCGTAAACATCATGCAGGCCCTCAAGCTCTTCATAACGGATGCTGATTATAAAGCCCTACAAGCCTTCCGGAGATCTATAGTCTCTATCATTGGCGAATCTATCCCATGGTCCCGTGTGATTATGACAGACCGTTGTGAACACATTGCTGCTGACCACCATGCTCATGCACCTACACACGATTACTTGTCGTGTTTTCCAGTGACAGAATAACAATTGGCTTTTGATTCCCCGAGTTGTGTAAATGTGGACGGTGTTATTAAACTTTAAACGTGTCTGTAATGTGTGTACATCTGTAATGCAGTGTTGTTGTTGTTGTTGTTGTTGTTCATTATTCATTGCCGCTCTTGCCATGTAACACCACGATCGGCGATGTTCTGGCAGGTCTATGTACAGTCATGGAAACAAATTATTAGACCACCCTTGTTTTCTTCCATGACTGTATGTATTTCTTATGCATGTTTCTCACTGACCAAATAACAATTGTCTTTTGATTCCCCGAGATGTGTAAATGTGGACCGGTGTTAATAAACTTCAAATGTGTTGCTGTAATGCAGTGTTGTTGTTGTTCATTATTTATTTTGCCGCTCTTGCCATATAACACCACGATCGGTGATGTGCAGGTTTATGAGTGCACAATGTGGGAGACCCACTGTTTTGTTGGTTCATTCAATCAGTCAGCCAGTCATTTATTCATAGTCACGACTGATAAATTAAAAAAAAAACCTATAACCCATACTCCCATCATTTCAAAGAGTTCAAACCACATTTATATCATGTCGTAACTTGCTAAAAAGAGACACAGGTAGGCTGAATAGGGATACACAAAAAAGGTTTATTTGTTCCGTAAGCAATTCATCATGATGTCAAAATGCAAAACAGAAAGCACAAGAAAAGCCAAAACAAACGTGATACATCCAGTAATCCATGCTACATACACATCACAAGCCCCTGTAGGTACCAAGTGTACTGCTAGTAAACCGTGTCTGTCTAAGGAAACACATAGCGTTTTTTCATTTCACTTCTGGTAGGGACTTAGCCTGGGTGCTCCACCGGCACGAAGCTCTGAGCAGTCAGAGAAACTGTATAGGTGTGGTGTGTAGCCTGTAGTTGAGTCTAACGGTAGCTCCAGCCACGCGTGATCATTCAGGGTCTAATAAAGAGGCTGTGTAACATGTTGAAGATTATACCATTGGTGCCCATCACGTAGCCTTGCATGGTGACCTCGGTGTTGAGGGGGGTGCCATGAGTGGACATTAAATCCTGTGACATTACCCAGGATCCTCATCTCGCTCTCTGACAAAGAGCTCATGACAGAACATGCACTACTCAGAGAACTCAGAGTACACAGTCGAGGTTCTTCCTCATTGGTATAAGCTGTGTCAATGTCGAGATCGTACACGTCGTCACCCTCATTGTTCAAACTCACTTGAGCCAATCGCTCCTTGGTGTAGAGTCTGTGTATCCAACCCATGACTTTTTATCCATTGGAACCATCAACCAGAAAATGTCTTCAGTGACTCTAACCAGTACGTGATTCACGGTTGAAAAAAAAAAATATGTGTGTATAAAAGAGTGTACACCTCCTAGCACTATTTATACCCTGCCTCTGAAGGATGCAAGAGGAGTGAGTAGACCAGGTATTGGGCCCCCCCTCCTGTCCAGAGAGGATACAAGGCATTGAGACCCCGTTGACAGAGGAGACCAGACATTGATATCGTTTCCAGTCTAGACACAGGAGGAACCTGTCTCGCTTCATTCAGAAAAGAGACCGTTGTACTCTGTACAAACCTTGCTCAAGTATAACAGGAGGCGAGTGGAGGTGGTGGTCCTAGAACAACGCAGATGGCCAACAATAACAGACGTCGACTCGATGTTGAGCTTGACACGCTTGAGAAGGAGCGTTCATTGAGTACTTCTTCAAGGCCAAACGTGTTAAGATTTCCCAACTTGGACTTTGGTATGTTATATATGGGTAGAGGTGAACTTAAGCAAGCCTTGAATGCCCAATTGTGTCTGCATAGTGCAGACACTAACATGGAGGTAGCGCTAACCGATTACACTACAAACTACCAGAGCCGTAGACTGTCAGCTGTCAGTTGGTTTGCTAAAATCCTACCAAATAAACTGGTGGACAACGAGGACCACCACTCTGTCTTTGTACCGACTGTGAATGTCATGGACAGATACATAGTCAAGTGCGCTGACCTCGGTGAGGACTTGTGTCAACTGTTGAAGAACATCCGTAACATCAGAGCAGCGTGCTTGTCACTCTCGTTTAAAATGTATGCTGTGTTGACAAGAGTCTCTCTAAATGACTTGCACAGACGTGAAGATTGGGTGGACGAGGCATTGGTTACAGACTCTTGCAGTAACACGGGCTCGGACACGGTCATCCCGTCGAGTGTGCGAGGCATAGAAGAGGCCGAGAAGCGGATAATTATCAAGTTGAAAGGTTCCGTGTTCCCGGTCAATGCTGAAAATATGATCAGTGTACTGTGCAAGTATCTTGTTCTGGAACACCGCAGCAAGGAAGAGCCATCGCCAGGATATCAGGAACCTACTTACTGCCTGGAAAAACGCGCCAACTTCGCAGCAGTCAAGCTTTTCTCAAGGACAACGTTGGACGTCAGGTTGTTACACTTTGAGAGGTGGAAGTGTATTGCCGCCTGTTGCCTGCTCGGGGTGAACAAGGAGTGTGTCACGGACCCTGTGAGAGCTTTACATATCCAAGACACTCTGATGTCGCTCTTGGAAGAGCTGAAGCCCGGTGAGTTCACACGCGAGGAACTCTCTGGCCTTACACGGCTGTTGACACGGGACTGTGTAGTATGTGGCAGTTCCATTGTCAACCTCGATGTGCATAGCGCTCTGTGTGAAATATCTTCTCTGTCGTGCCGCAAGTGCTACGCAAAGCTCCCCACCGGGTGCGTGACCTGGTGAAACGGAGGATCTTTTGCAAATCTTTGGTGACAAGAACACAGAGGAGAACCCTGACTGACTATCACAGAAGAGCACAGCATACCTATGACATATGTCCATGTGCAATGCCTACATATCGTGTCAAATAACTGCATCCTTGTACAATGTGTGCATTTCATCATGTATTACCCTGCCCTGTGAATAAAAGAAAGCTACGCAATGTGACACGTGTGATAAGACTTTATGTTTATTTCAGATGTATATAGTCCTTGACATTCTGTGGAAAATAAAGGAAGACCCATATTGCATAATTGTTGAGAACATGTTTATTCACTGTGCACATGACAAATTTTTTTTAAAAAAAAACCCACTTTGAATATTGAATCTGGTTACGGCTTAGGCTGAGGTGAGAGGGGTTCGACACAATGAATGACAGATGTGAGTCCAATCTCAGCAGGTTTTTACGTCTGTCGTTTATATAGTCTTTGAGAAGCATAGTCTCAAACTCCTCTGAAACCTCTATTCTCTCAGTTACTATGTTCCTGCAGAGCTCCTGCATCTGAGGAAGGGGGTCTGGTCACAAATGTCACATTTAGAACAGTGCACAACATGTGGCACAGTAACTCTCTCAGGGTGGAGGAGTGTGTGTCTTGAGGCATGAGGCAAAGATTATACCTCGACTTATCAAAGGTTACATTACATATTCTTCCATTTGACATCACAATTCTGAAGAGACAAATACAGCAATTGATTGGTTATTGATGTGCTATACAGAATCACGAGAGAGACAATGTTGGGAGTGCGAAGTGCTCTGAGTTTATTGAGGCAAAAGCAGTGTATATATATATATATATATATATATGCATACAAACATTGGGTTACATAGGGGACCTAGGGCCTCCTGTACAGCAGATTACATATGAGGTGATGTTATTGTCCGGTTGTTTCGGGGTTGGTTGTGATCTTCTGAGCGTCAGCAGATGCCTTCAGCGCTGCCGACTGCCGTGGTTAACCCTTCCGTCGTCGGTGAGGATTACGTTCTCGTGTTTCCGCCCCGCATAGAAGGCTGTTGGCGCCTGACCATCTACATGTCTATCCTAGGTCAGTGTACACGACACCCTCACCTAGACACGTAGTGGAAGGCGTTTGTTCACCTGATACAGCGTTGTCGATCATCAAGAGTTCCAGTAAGCTAGGGCAGCCAGTATTCATTCCAGGCGATTCGTCTTCCGTGACAACCGTCCTTCCTTCGGACTCCATGAACCACAGCCCGTACCCCTTTCTCATCCTTAGCGGGGCTACTCTGTCCAGGCCCAACTCCTGGATTTGGACAGAGTCGCTTCTGTGTGGACCGGGCTCAGCTTCAAGCCTCACTTCGTCACAGCGGAAGAGTCTTACCAACCCGTCCTCGAATTTAGTCCTTGATGGTTTGTATTCCGGGTAACAGAGTTCTCGGTATAATTGGTACCATTGTTGCATCCGGATTCTCCCAGACGACAAGACTCCGACATTTTGGTAACAATATTTGGCCGCGCAATGAGGGCACAAGAATCCTAAATCCAAATAGAACCCTCCATTCCGGGGCCGGTTCTTGCAGAAAATGCAATGCATGCAGTTCAACCACCTCGTTTCTTGTGCTTGAGCATGATGCAATATACCAGTTTTGGCATTAAATAAGACAATGGTATATTGGTAGTCCATGATGATGTCCATCTGTTGATAAAGGTTTTCTGTTCTCTATTATTTGTATAATATTATTTGTCCTACAGGCATATGTTCAGCCTGATGCTGTGTCATAATGGCGCTCTAGGTAGGGTTAGGGCTAGGGTTAGGTCAAAGAAAAGCAAAAGCAAAAGCAAGCGGTTGTGACAGGAGTCTGTCCGTTGAGTCTCCTCTTTCGCTGCTGGTCAGGTATCCTGCCTTTGTTAGGATTGCTGTCGTTTCAGGTGGCGTGCCCAAATCCCTGTAGGATCGACACAGGTCCGACCTCCTCTCTTGTAGGTGACGACGACCTCCTCCCGACGACAGTGCCCCGATACGGGATGGAAGACCGCCGTAGTCCAGGCTCTGGTTGGCTTTGGTATGGTCTTGATGCATTGACACTGGGTGCGGCGGGGCATTATCCCAACAGCCGGTTCCCCAAACAGGAGGAAAAGCAGAAAAAGAGCCAAAAAAGGGGATGGTCGGTCAAATGTACCTGTAAGTCGTGGTATGCCAGGGGCACCGTGATGGGGCGCCATGATGATGATGGTGATGTGATATACAGAATCACGAGAGACACAATGTTGGGAGCGCAAAGTGCTCTGAGTTTATTGAGGCAAAAAGCATACACATGCATATATATGCAAACAAAAACTGGGTTACATAGGGACCTAGGGCCTCCTGTACGGCAGATTACATACGAGGCGATGTTATTGCCCGGTTGGTTTGGGTTGGTTGTGAGCCGAGCGTCAGCAGATGCCTTCGGCGCCGACTGCCGTGTTTAACCCTTCTGTCGCCGGTGACGATAATGTTCTCTGTTTCCGCATAGAAGGCCGTTGGCGCCTGAGCATCTACATGTCTATCCGAGGTCGGTCCACATGACAGTTATGCGTCAGTAGGTGTATCGTGACAACCTTCGGCAGACTTGAGGAGTTTCAAGGGTACAGTTTGTAGAACGGCTCCAATCTGGTCAAGGTCAGGCCTTGCGAGGGATAGCTCCACATCAGCAGAGACTCGTTTTAGTATGTCTTTGGTGAGCCTGCGATCGCAATACAAGACAGCGTTATGCATTGCGTGAGCAAGGATCACCCCGGGCTTTTGATTAGTGCAAATCCAAACCATCGCTCTTTTGCCTCGGGATGACACTTCGTACTGCACTGCAACGTGTTCACCTACGCAATGAGTAGCAATGGGGATGCCGAGGATCCCCACAGCAATCAATGCCTGGGCTCCGATTATGTTAGCCGTTGTGAAGCGCACACCTTCGAAATGTTTAGGTGGACAGTCACAACGGCCAATGGGGTAGCAGCCATGTGTGGTACGCGTAGCTGGTTGCTCCACATAGATGTACTCAGTCACCTTAGTCTCTTCAATGACCAGACTCTCTCGGTCATCCACCTTAGTCTCTTCAATGACCAGACTCTCTCGGTCATCCACGCGACGAAGGCTAAACTTGTACTCGGATCTGTGCGTTGCTCGATTGCTCGCTGACATTGTCGCCACCAAATGTCTCCTGAAATCGCCTTCACGGTTTTAGACATCGGTTGGGTTAATAGCGGCTAATAACTGCCACCCTTGCTTCCCTTGGGTTGGTACTGTCAGTACTGTAATCATTGATGTGAGAGTTATCGACAAGCTCAGTCAATGGTGATCATTGAGACCAAGAAAGAAAGAAAGAAAGAAAGAAAGAAAGGGACACAAAGGATTTAATGTTTGACAGAATATCACTTTATTTTTATTTTGTCATTCACCAAGTGCACTTCATACAGGTTTGTACATACAGATTGGTCATAACAAACTGACTGAATGACTGTCAAACTGACTAACTGAACCCTCTAGGGGAACGTATAACGCACAAATATTCCGTGCTCATACGGACCGAGCCTGGGTGCACCGGCTGGCAGTCCTGAGCAGTCAGAGATACTGTATAGGCGTGGGGTGCATGCTGTAAAGTCATCCAAGGGCAACTCCATCCACGCCACGTCGTTCGTGTCCAGTATGGAGGCTGAATGCATGGCCGAGATTACACCCTTTGTACCCAGAACGTATCCGTCCATGCCGACCCCGGTGTCAAATGGGTGCCAAAGGACAACGTTGAAACCGGTCACATTGCCCAGGGTCTCCGACTCGCTCTCTGATAGGGAGTTCATGACAGAGCACGCGCCGCTGATGCTAGTCAGAGGACACAATCTGGGTTCGCCCACCTCAAGACCGGAGACTAAGTCTCTCATTTTACCCTCCAGTTTCAATCTGTCACCAGATAATAGTTTCTTGGTGTAATGCACCGTTCGACCTGCCATGGAGACCACAAGGCGACCGCGGTTGTCGAATCCGGACTCCCAAGTTACGTTCTTGGTGGTGAAAGCCGCCTCGCGATTTGCACGTTTGGCGTGTACGCGAAGCCAAACTTGTACCCCGGGGCCCTTCACCGTCAGGTAAAAAAGCGTCTTGGTGCTCCGACACGAAACCTCTCCTTCGCCGATGTAGACTCCAGTGCGCTGTGCGGCTCTGGCCACCGCCAGCCCGATGAGATTTTCACAGTTGAGCTTCTTCACAAAGGGTGTAGATGAGCCGGGCAGACTTTGAGGGGCCGCGCGGAAGGATCCTGTCCAGCGGACAGGAGGCTCCATGTCTACACTAGACACGTTCCAGATTCCTTCCTCGGCACCGGCGGGTAAAGGGCCCTGACATGTAGTGTGATCAGAGCCCTTGGTAAGCACACATGGGAAGGTTCCGGACCAAAAGTCCTTGGTGTACTTTGTGCAGTTGTCAGACCTCATGTAGACCGTGACAAAATGCCTTCCGTACTCTCCAACCCCCCAGCCTAGCATGTTCCATGTGCAGGTCTTAGGGTTCATCTTCGGGGAAGATATCGTCAATGTACGCAGGTGGAACCGGCTGTCCATCAGACCCGCAAGGGCCTCATGCATAGGCCCCTGATCCGCGTACATACCATGGGTAGCGGTGAACATGAAGCTTGTCACAAAGAAGAACAGCAGCTGTGAAATCATCATGATCATGATGATGATGATATGATGATGATGATGATGATGATGATGTGTAACACCGTTGCTAGCTTTCCAGTCTATGCTCTAGGCTGCCAACAAGTTTCTCAACACACACATCCCAGGTATTAATACCATACAGACCCGGGACCTACAACTCAACTGAGTCCTCCCTCTGATCAGCACACATCCAGTGACACATTCGTTCATCAATCCTTCGATTCATCTGTCTACTCATCCAACCAACCAACCAACGAACCAATAAGTACGGAGGGTAAACACCGAGATAAACTGACATCGCCATTCTTGTGCATCGAGTGTTTGCTTCGAGCTTACAGCGGCGAATACCATGTGGAACTCAGACAGTGACCATGCTTACGTCCGTGACTGTATAGGGACTGCGAACGTTGGCCAGGTGGAGCCGGACGGTAGCCTGGTTACAACCCCCTACGCCGCTCCTCGCAACAGTGTTGCTTCGAGGAATGGATACAGAGTGCTGGAGGACCGTAATGTCCTGACACACATAAGTGGAACGTACGACACGTACAGGTGCAACACTTGTAAGATTGTACTTTCAGGTTACAAAAGAGGCGACCCCAATTTGCACGAACACGTGAGACACGGAGGAGGACAGTGTCTGTACATTAAGACCAAGTTCATGGGTCGTGAACATGAGCTCGCTGCCTTACAAGGAAGGCTGCGGTTCCAAAGGGGGTTAATGGCATTCCCTGAACACTTGATGTACTCCACTGGTGGGTACGCTACACTGGCCGCTGTAAAATACTGCATCGTATGTGCATGTCCAGAACGTGAGCGTTGTCTCGACTCGTGCTTTGACATGCGCAACCGTCTCAAGAAGAGCCTCAAGGACCTGAAGTTGCCAGTGTCCATTGACAACATTCGACTGTTTCAGATGACACTTGACCCTGGCATCGAATGCGACGCTACCTTAGTGGATCCTCGCGACAACAAGTTCCTTGTGCTTGGAGAGTCTGCCAACATGTACCACCTTGAGCCAACGACCGACACGCACAAATGTTTCGTGTGTAACATCGCAGTTGAGAACTTTGTGAAGAATGACACCTTACTGGGTGAGCACATCTTTCATGCCTACACCCAAGGCAAGGACTGTTCATACCTTATCAACAGGTTCAAGGACAACCGATATGAGCTGATGCGCATACTCGGGGAGCAGAGGTACAGAAAGGGATATGTCGCATTCCCGGATAAAGTCACCAACTTAAGACACGGGTGCACTGTAACTGATGGAGTGACCCGCTGTTGTGTCTGTAGCGTTGCGGTCGACCGGAGTGGTTACGTACCCACTCATGCGCATTTCCCGCAATGCAATAAAATGAAGGACTTGCTTCTGATGAAGCTTAAGGATATGATGTTGTTACCATGAATGTGTCATTTGTGTGCATCCATCATGCATCTGTTTGGCTGTAACCACAACTATGGTTGTCATTTACAAGCGCTTTGCTGCATCATGTAATAAAAGGCTACTACCCACTCAGTAGCACTCAGCGGCATCACCTGCAATGCAATAAATTGAAATCTTTCATGAATGTTCTCTGTCTGTGTCATTTAATAAAAGCTTACATTGTTTCAATCTCGTCTCTGGGCTGGCTGCAATGTTTCACGTGTGTTCCCTTTCGATTGTGTGCTGTTGGAAATTTGGTTAAGTGCTTCTCTCTCTCTCTCTCTCTCTCTATCTATCTCTCTATATATACATAAAGGGATGTGTATTGTCCTACACTCTCTAGTCTAGCTCACGTACAAGCGTACAATTGTAATTCTTAATACTCAAACCATATTTGACAGCTAGGTGCAGGTACTCAAAATGTCGGAGTTGCAACGTCTACAGGAAACCGGCAGCGATACTAACAAGGGTGGAAACACAGCCTCGGCTAGTGAGCCGGTCTCGAGATCCCCTGAGGATGAAGCACTGGACATTGTCACCAGGCAACTCATGAAATCTTTCTTTGGGGAGTTCACAGGACTGTTGAAACCTAAGCCACACCACAGTAAACCTCTGTGGACAATGAAAAGGGTTGTTGATAACCTATTGAAGAAACACAAATGTGAATACAGCGGTGGGTTATGTTATTGTAATTACGACTAACGTTAGATGTTATTCAGTGTTTATGTTTTGTTTTGTTTTGTTTTGCTTATAACAACTGGTGTCTGATCTGGTGGACATTTAGGTATGATTGACAAACTTTCATTGGACGACAGAGGTGACGTGACATTCGTCAGTGCAGTGGCTAATAGCCTCTTTTCTGACGGGACCAGCAACTGGGGTCGCGTTGCCAGTCTGACAGCCTTCGGGGCTGTGGTGTGTCAGTACTTCAAGGACAAGGGCAGAGACTCCTATGTAGAGATGGTGGGAGATGAGATTGCCCTGTACCTCCTGACCAAACAGAAGGATTGGCTGATTAACAACAACTCCTGGGTGGGTCAGTCGGGTGTAATACCTGACCAACTCTACACGTGGCCACTTTTTGCTTTCCATACGTTTACTTTGTTCTTTGTTGTTCTTCTTTTCTTCACAGGATGGCTTTGTGGACTTCTTTGCGGACCGAACATCTCCCCTGCTGGACATCATTGTGTTTGCTGGTACTGGGATAGCAAAGTTGACCTTGCTGAACGTGTGAACATGTCACATTTGTTAGCGTCGTTGACTCTGTAATGAATGACAACCCCCACTGCACACATAAACACACAAACACAAAAACTAAATAAATGAATAAAAGAATGATTGAACCACCGTGTTTGAGTTGTCTGTCAAAACACAAACATAACAGAATTGCGTAGTCTTGTGCATATAACATTTATTGGTAGCCGATGTACAGCATAAAACAACATTTACAAAGCATAAAGTCAACAATCTTCGGGCACAAGACCTTGTTCTTCAAACCATTCAGGTGGGGCATTCAAAGTCCATATTAAGCCATACGGATGACAGTGCGTTGTCCGCGTCACTTCGATCAATGTCGCTCTCCAGGATCAGGTCCATCTGGTCAAACTGAGAGCTCTCGGCTCCCAGGTCCTTAGTCTCGGCACATTCCCTCTGACAGTCACTCGGTGTGGCGTAGTCCACGGCCGCTGTCAGCGAGTCCCCGTCCGTGATACACTCGTCGCCTCTGTGCCATAAGGACTGCAGTACGTTGTCCGCGTAACTGGGACCAATGTCGCTCTCCAGGATCAGGTCCATCTGGTCAAACTGAGAGCTCTCGGTTCCCAGGTCCTTAGTCTCGGCACATTCCCTCTGACAGTCACTCGGTGTGGCGTAGTCCACGGCCGCTGTCAGCGAGTCCCCGTCCGTGATACACTCGTCGCCTCTGTGCCATAAGGACTGCAGTACGTTGTCCGCGTAACTGGGACCAATGTCGCTCTCGAGGATCAGGTCCATCAGGTCAAACTGAGAGCTCCCGGCTCCCAGGTCCTTAGTCTCGGCACATTCACTCTGATAGTCACTCGGTGTGGCGTAGTCCACCGCCGCTGCCAACGAATCCTTGTTCGTACAGGTGTCACCTTTGTGAGACTCACTTGGCGTGTTGTTGAACGCCGCTGTCAAGTCCATGTTCGTAATACACGTGTCACTTCTATGGGATTTACTTAGTTCACCCTTGGACTCCGAACCCACAGACTGAATTCCAGAATCGTTATGGCTATCACTGATAATAGTACACTTGTTTCCAGTAGGTTCACTGTGGATATGAGCGAACGTCGGTGTACCGATGTACACTACCGGCGATGTGTTTACAGGTATACCGTGGATATGAGCGGACATCGGTGTACCGATGTACACTACCGGCGATGTGCTTACAGGTATACCGTGGATATGAGCGGACATCGGTGTACCGATGTACACTACCGGTGATGGGTTTACATGATTTTTGTGGATACGAGCCGACATCGGTCTACCGGTGTACACGGCCGGCGATGTGTCTACCGGTTTATTGCTCCAGATTCTGTCCAGAACTTGTTTCCAGTAGGAGTCAGAATCAGTGTCAAATGTGGTCTTGTAAAAACCTTGACTGTGTGTCTTTGTGACAACACCTATTGTCCTCAGGGTGCCGAAGATGTCATACATCCTGCGTTGTGGAACTTTAAGTAACAAAGCCAGGTCCGTTACATCAATCTTCCCTGGGTGAGCGAGCAAATGCTGGTAAACACTCCTGGAGTACTGGTGCAAAGCACATCTTCTGACCGTCTGTAACTGACACAGCTGTTGCGTACTGACCACGTATCGCTTGCCATTTCTAATGAGAAGGCCAATACCTTCCAGACAGTGAATGATGTCGTATATTCTACGTCTAGCGCCTTTGCTGTCATTGTTCAGTTTGTTGATTATGTCCTTGTAGGTGAACTTCTGCAAAGTCTTCACCAGATTTAGCATCCATTCTGCGAGTGTGGACAGAATGGTTTTCCTGTGACTTTTGGGTGAACGAGGCGTGACCTGTGACACAAGACTTTGCTTATGTCCTTGAAGGTGAAAGTCTGCAAAGTCTTCACCAGATTTAGCATCCATTCTGCGAGTGTCAACAGAATGATTTTTCTTGTGACTTTTGGGTGAACGAGGCATCAATGGCCAACTCAAGTAGACTCTGGTTTTACTCTGAGGAAGCAAGCTACTAGTGCGTACAAAGCACCCTATTCCAATGCTCAACTCCAACCAATTCAACTACATTGACCAACAATATCTGACTTAACCATTCATTAAACCGTGACTCAGTTTTTATCCGATCGAACAGAAACCCCAAAATCAGCTACGCAACATTGAGTACATGTCCAATCACCTACACAACGGTCCAACTAGTGCATGCACATCTAATCATCTACACAACGGTCCAAGTGACACAGCCAGACCCACCTCCGTTTTCGAGTAACAACACAGGGTTGCCCATGCAAACAGCAAAGCAAATGGTTGGACAATATTGTGCCAGTTGGAACGAATTATACCGCCTGGATAACGTTGTGTCAGTTGGAACGAAAAACATCCAACTGACACGTCTGTGTCCAATCATCTAATTACAGCCAGACCCACCTCCGTTTTCGAGTAACAACACAGGGTTGCCCATGCAAACAGCAAAGCAAATGGTTGGACAATATTGTGCCAGTTGGAACGAATAATACCGCCTGGATAACGTTGTGTCAGTTGGAACGAAAGACATCCAACTGACACGTCTGTGTCCAATCATCTAATTACAGCCAGACCCACCTCCGTTTTCGAGTAACAACACAGGGTTGCCCATGCAAACAACAAAGCAAATGGTTGGACAATATTGTGCCAGTTGGAACGAATAATACCGCCTGGATAACGTTGTGTCAGTTGGAACGAAAGACATCCAACTGACACGTCTGTGTCCAATCATCTAATTACAGCCAGACCCACCTCCGTTTTCGAGTAACAACACAGGGTTGCCCATGCAAACAACAAAGCAAATGGTTGGACAATATTGTGCCAGTTGGAACGAATAATACCGCCTGGATAACGTTGTGTCAGTTGGAACGAAAGACATCCAACTGACACGTCTGTGTCCAATCATCTAATTACAGCCAGACCCACCTCCGTTTTCGAGTAACAACACAGGGTTGCCCATGCAAACAACAAAGCAAATGGTTGGACAATATTGTGCCAGTTGGAACGAATAATACCGCCTGGATAACGTTGTGTCAGTTGGAACGAAAGACATCCAACTGACACGTCTGTGTCCAATCATCTAATTACAGCCAGACCCACCTCCGTTTTCGAGTAACAACACAGGGTTGCCCATGCAAACAACAAAGCAAATGGTTGGACAATATTGTGCCAGTTGGAACGAATAATACCGCCTGGATAACGTTGTGTCAGTTGGAACGAAAGACATCCAACTGACACGTCTGTGTCCAATCATCTAATTACAGCCAGACCCACCTCCGTTTTCGAGTAACAACACAGGGTTGCCCATGCAAACAGCAAAGCAAATGGTTGGACAATATTGTGCCAGTTGGAACGAATAATACCACCTGGATAACGTTGTGTCGGTTGGAACGAAAGACATCCAACTGACACGTCTGTGTCCAATCATCTACACAACGGTCCAACTGACACGTCCATGTCCTACCAGGTATCAGTTTACACCAACCCTTGAACAGGGTTCTCTTACCCAACACTGGCCAGGCTCTAATATATAAGACATTCCCCCATCCCCTTTAGTGGTTATACTCAAAGACACATAGCATCTTACCAAGCACACACAGTTAGTTTCTGTCTTGTATTTTTTTAAATTTATCAATATGGTTCGATCTATTTGCCGCTTCAGCTTCAGCCTAAGCTACACAAGTGACAATGTACGTCATGTACAGGATGCATTGACTCCTGATTTGTGCAAGTTTGCTTTAGTTATTAAAGCCAAAGACCAGCTTATTGGGGTAGTCAACAAAAAAACCAGACAATCTCTACACTCATTCCAACGATATATTGGTAATGGATCCAAGGTTGATGCTGTGGACATAAACGTTGATGCTGTGGACATAAACGTATCTGATGCTGAAATTGAAACCGACTTAAGAAACAGGCCGGATTTCGAACATTTTGTGCTGCGTATTGGAACACCTGTGATGAACAGAGGGTGGTGGAAACTCTCACGTGGAATCAAGACCGTCACGTTTGCCCCCACAAACACGCAGCATGACATAACTGTCAGGGAAAAGCGTCTGCCTGAGACCCAGGATAAGACAATGCCCAAGGATGTGACTGATGTACCCAAACCTGATTGTTCTCAACTCAGAAGAGACGTCGTGGCTCCTCAAAAATCCATGGTTATGCAACAACTACGGAAAGTGGTGAAGTCAACCATGAGTTTTGTTGATCACCAAGAGCGATACATGTTAAAGTTCAGGCGTTGGGTGCTGAGGATGTTAACAGAAACAGGACAAATGCATGACTCTCATCTGATGCGTCAACTTTCACGCTTAGACCGCTGTGAGAAACTGCTTAAAGAGTACATTACTGCTCGCAATTCTATGGAGCGGAAGTCACACAGATTCTACAGCGTAGACTTGAATCCAAAGATGTCAATTCACCTTGACAACACGGAGACCAGCGCAGCTCAGGCCGGTGACCGTGGCTGTCTCAGTGGAGTAGAAGGACATCGAGGGATGCCAATTCACCTTGACAACACGGAGACCAGCGCAGCTCAGGCCGGTGACCGTGGCTGTCTCAGTGGAGTAGAAGGACATCGAGGGATGCCAATTCACCTTGACAACACGGAGACCAGCGCAGCTCAGGCCGGTGACCGTGGCTGTCGCAGTGGAGTAGAAGGACATCGAAGGATGTCAATTCACCTTGACAACACGGAGACCAGCGCAGCTCAGGCCGGTGACCGTGGCTGTCGCAGTGGAGTAGAGGGACATCGAGGGATGCCAATTCACCTTGACAACACGGAGACCAGCGCAGCTCAGGCCGGTGACCGTGGCTGTCGCAGTGGAGTAGAGGGACATCGAGGGATGCCAATTCACCTTGACAACACGGAGTCCAGCACAGCTCAGGCCGGTGACCGTGGCTGTCGCAGTGGAGTAGAGGGACATCGAGGGATGCCAATTCACCTTGACAACACGGAGTCCAGCGCAGCTCAGGCCGGTGACCGTGGCTGTCGCAGTGGAGTAGAAGGACATCGAAGGATGCCAGTTCACCTTGACAACACGGAGTCCAGTGCAGCTCAGGCCGGTGACCGTGGCTGTCGCAGTGGAGTAGAAGGACATCGAGGGATGCCAGTTCACCTTGACAACACAGAGTCCAGCACAGCTCAAGCCCGTGACCGTGGCTGTCACAGTGGACGAGACGGACATCGAGGGATAACAAGTTACCTTGACAACACAGAGTCAAGCACAGCTCAAGCCCGTGACCGTGGCTTTCGCAGTGGACGAGAAGGACATCGAGGGATAACAAGTTACCTCGACAACACAGAGTCAAGCACAGCTCAAGCCCGTGACCGTGGCTTTCGCAGTGGAGTAGAAGGACATCGAGGGATAACAAGTTACCGTGACCGTGGCTGTCGCAGTGGAGTAGACGAACATCGGGGGATAACAAGTTACCTTGACAACACAGAGTCCAGCACAGCTCAAGCCCGTGACCGTGGCTGTCGCAGTGGAGTAGACGAACATCGAGGGATAACAAGTTACCTTGACAACACAGAGTCCAGCACAGCTCAAGCCCGTGACCGTGGCTGTCGCAGTGGAGTAGACGAACATCGAGGGATAACAAGTTACCGTGACCGTGGCTGTCGCAGTGGAGTAGACGAACATCGAGGGATAACAAGTTACCGTGACGGTGGCTGTCGCAGTGGAGTAGACGAACATCGAGGTATAACAAGTTACCGTGACCACGGCTCCCGCAATGGACGAGATGGAACTCGAGGCGTAACGAGTTACAGTGACAACACGGAGTCGGGCACAGCTTGGGACTGTGACCGCGGCTACAGCAATGGAGAAAGGCGAAATAGAAGGACTGCAAATTACAGTGACTGTAAATCCTACCCTTCCTTATCATCATCATTCTACAACTACATGTAATTGTTATATGTACTGTGTTGGTAATAAAAAAAAAAGATCTTGATTATATTGTGAGTCATGTCCCACAGCAGAGTAACCATTTCACACACGTTTGTCATTTCCATTATCATGTATTTATTTCATTTGTAACAACAACATTCACAATACAAATCATCCAATGTCATTGTCAACTACATGTAATTGTTATATGTAGTGTTGGTAATAAAAAAAAAAAGATCTTGATTATATTGTGAGTCATGTCCCACAGCAGAGCAACCATTTCACACACGTTTGTCATTTCCATTATCATGTATTTATTTCATTTGTAACAACAACATTCACAATACAAATCATCCAATGTCATTGTCAACTACATGTAATTGTTATATGTACTGTGTTGGTAATAAAAAAAAAAGATCTTGATTATATTGTGAGTCATGTCCCACAGCAGAGTAACCATTTCACACACGTTTGTCATTTCCATTATCATGTATTTATTTCATTTGTAACAACAACATTCACAATACAAATCATCCAATGTCATTGTCAATCAAATGCACGCAATGCAAGAGAGGGGTTATCCATACATATCTATAACTAAAACTATACACAGGGCAAATGAACACAGTGAGTTCAAATATCCCGTCCGGCAGGTTATCGTCGATGCGTAAGAGTGGTCTACTTTATTGTCTCTTCATACAGACACAAAAGCCTGTCAGCAGAAACATCAATACAATTACAACACCACCAACAACTATGTGTGTGCTATATCTGTCCCACGATCCATGCTGATCGTGGTACAGATCCGTGCCTCTCATAACATCCTCCCACTCAGCCTCAAGGACGGCTGATAGCTTTGCGTAGTCGATAACACAGTCGCCCACGTCGCCACTGATCACCTGCTCTTCCTCCTCACTCAGCGGTCGACCAATCAAGTCAACCAACGTCTTTAGTCCTCCATTGAAATCTTGAACGTAAAAGGAATTGCCCAATCGAATAATGTTATCTGTGGTCTTTGTTGTTGTCTCAGGAAATCCGACAACCTTGGCCAGTTTCAGGATCTTGTATTTGTTATTGATGACTGTGGCTCCGATAGCAGACGCAACCCCTTTAGTGTTGTCAGAGGTGGCAAGTTTTTTG
Organism: Pagrus pagrus; assembly: GCF_965226575.1. Lineage (NCBI taxonomy): Eukaryota > Metazoa > Chordata > Actinopteri > Spariformes > Sparidae > Pagrus > Pagrus pagrus. The sequence goes on from NW_028175309.1 coordinate 108,809, forward strand.
ATCTTGTCCAGGATGTCCTTCAATTTTTCGAGTTTCGAAGCTTTTGTCTCAACTTGATAGATGCCCTTAGATATAGCCACCTTACCGTAGCTAACCCTTCTAGCCCCGGCGTAGACTTCACATTTGTTTTTCGATTTTTTACATTCGCCACATTGGGACCTCAGGCATTCTCTCAGGGTATAGCTCGTGTAGCACTGTATCTTCTTGACAGCAGCTCCTCTGGTACATTTGTAGGAAACGTCAATTCTATCCGATCCGTAGGTCTTCAGAGTCAGATTTTCCAGACTGGCAGTCATGATTCTGTCACGATCACTTTTCACTCTGTTACCTTCAAAGAGTCTAGTGTCTTTGCAGGTCACAACGCCACAGGCAGTACAGGCACGTTCTTTGAAGTCTCTGTATTTGGACATTATGCGAGGCGCCTGGATGTTCACTGTTGAACCCTTAGGACAATTGACATTGTACTTGATGATCGCAGCTGAGCATGTCACAACACACAGGAGTACCAGGGGGAGCTTCATAGTTGTTCTTTGTCTTGTGACATAGGTTCTAGTTTGCCTGGTTTAATGGTGAAGGAGTTGGCACGACAACTGTATATATACACACACACACACACACACACACACATACATATATATATATATCTTGAGGTTTGGAAAGTCCCCGCCTATGAGGCACAGAACCGAAACTTGGTGTGATTGGGCATGTACGCAAACGTTGGACTGTTGTATAGCTGGTTGGTATGCAACAGTTGGATGTAGATGATTGAATGATATGAAATAAAATATCTAAAATGTATTGACCTGAAAAAACTTGACTGCACGTGGCTGTGTTACACGTTGAATGTGTTTGAAACGATGAACCGTGTGATGTTTATTAACCACAATAAAAAGTCTTCTCATGGATAATGTACAGTGTGGTGTGTGGTTTCTATTGGTGTGAACTGTGTCTCTGGGTTACCGAGGAGTTGTTATCACTGTAAAACGTGGGTCAGCAGAATGACGCACCGCACACGCAATAGTTCATCTCTGTGCCGAAAGCGGACACGGCAAGAGACATCCGGTCAGTGCGATGACTGTTGTCACATAAAAATGATAGCAGACATGAAACGTGAAATCCTGGAACTCAAGAAGACGCTCGATGTTGAGCGTGTACAGAGGATCGAGGCGCTCCGTGAGACAAGGGCGTTGGACTCGGGACGTGATGTGAGATGGGGAGGAAAAGGTGCAGCGGGGCCAGAAGACGGTGCTACGGTAGAAAATACAGCAAGCAAAATTGTTGATATCGACCGCTTGAGCGATGCTCACAGGCACGCGCTATATGAACTAGAGTTGTGTAAAAAGGAGATGGAGAGCACAAGAGAGGCTCTCCGGGATGCCTGCGAAGAGCGAGAAGCCTTGAGGACGAAGCTGTCAGAGAGCCGGACTACCAATAATATCGACGCAGCTAGAGCTGAGGAAGCAACCGGTGGAACGTGCACGACTGAAGACTCACGCCACCCTCACTTGGACTGGGTAGGGAGACATTACCTTGCGGTGTCCCTACCGGAGGACCGCATGTTTACACCCGGTCAGTCCGTCACTCCGGTGGGGGTATTACAGAAGCTGTTTGAGATGAGGGTAGGTGATAAACTTGCGGTGGGATTCAGCGTATTGTTAGAGAACATAAACATCATGTTGTGTCAACTTGAGCCCGAATGGTATGCAAAGCACTTTGAGTTCTCTAGAGCCCACGTGCATGGCAACGGATACAAATCTACGGACAGGGTGACCACAGAGGATTTCGCGTGGCTGTTGTTTGAGTATGGTGCGCACGCTCCACTGATCGAAGTCTTAGCAGGACTCCTGAATGTTCTGAACAGCACAGGTAAAGGAGGAGTGACGACAATGGCCCTCTGCACGAGCAAAAACATGTACAGCTCGTCCGTGACGCTCTTCAGAGACACCGTGTCACGGGCTCACAATGGGTTCGTGCGTGTACGCGAGAGAGCTCAAAGAGTGAGAGCTGCACAAGGTGTCGTGTACATGCCTCTCACAGCGGGGTTGGATGTGGTGAATCAGATAGAATCTCAACAAGGTTCACATTCCATTAGGAACAGAGTCTTGCGCTCTGTACTGGAAGGGATTGAAGCACCACCTCACATCGTCAGCAGCACACCTACTGAGATGGCCAACAAAGGCTCTCGTTGCGACCCCCTCCGACTGGAACAGTCCCTGTCTGAATTCATGAAAAACAGAGGTCTCGAGGGTCAGGGTAAGGAGAGGAGGATCTCCACCTCTGTTCATCGGAGTAACCAAGACTTCCCCTTCAAGCCTGCAGCTTCTACAAGTGCTTTACCAGGACCTCTTAAAAAGCAGGTACTTTTCAATTCACCCTGGTCAAGCAATCTACCTGCTGCTCTGTAGCACTGTATATATATGTATATATACAAGGACAAGGGGGGGAGGCAGTAGTAGTAGTAGTAGTAGTAGAAATAGTAGTCGACTTATGGACACTGACATGGACATAGACATGTGCGCGCCTGCGAAGCGGCGAGTTGATGAACTGTCTAAGGACACCAGAATGAATCCTGGAGAGGACGACCTGAGAACAAAGGCAATGATGGCCATGTCTCGATACTGCCAGGAAGAGTGGGTGAAGAAGACTGTAAAGTTGCACATGTCCCGGGGTGAACACCTGAAGCTGGCTCTGCTGAGTGGAGACGCTGGCTCTGGCAAGTCGTACGCCTTGTCATTGCTGGCGAATAAACTACGGAGTATGAACATCAGTGTAATTGTGAGTGCAATGACCAACAAAGCAGCGGGGAATCTGATGGAATCGTGTTCACTGGATCACGTCTACACATTCCACAAGATGATGGGGCTCAAGAAGAACCTCTTGGACAGCACGCTTTCATTGGACGACTTTACGAAGCAGTACTGCAAAGAGTATTGGAACGAAATTTCTCGTTTCAATACACTCCATCAGTCTGACCTGTCCCTTGTTCAGCATAACCGTGTCACCAGAAAACACTCTTGTAGACAACTGAGACCCGAGTCGTGTGCAGTATGCAGTAAAATCTTCCAACGGTCGAGAGTGTCTAGAACCCCCGCGCAACTGGCCCCAATGGAGAACGCTCCTCCGTTCCTGGGGGTGAACGTGTTGATCGTAGACGAGTACGGTCTGCTGAACGTTGACCTATTTGAGAGGATGTTGCGTTGCCTGGCTCTCTTCTACGGACCCTATAAGGGTCCTCTGATAGTCTTCTCGGGCAGCGTCTCACAATTACAACCGGTGGGATCTAATCTGCGCATTTGGGAAACCGAGCGCTTCGAAGGGCTCCTCTCGTCTTCGACCCCACTCTTTGTCAACAGGCGACAGTTTACCGAGCCGAGTTACGCCGAAGCCTTGACGTACCTTCAGTTCAACACTGTCACGAAAGAGTCTCAGCTCATATTCAGGAGTCAGGTGTCTATCCGTGAGGCTGATGTTATGAATCCCGAATATGAACCTGATAAGCTGCGAATCTTCCACCAGGACCAACAACAGATTACATACACCTCGGCTTACATGAACAAGGTGAGGACAAAGGCCAAGGTCGGGGACAAATTTCTCAGTGTTGCTCAGAACCGGTCGAGTACAAAGTCACACCACACTTGGTACGAAGTGCTGAAGCAGGCCTCTCAGGCGCTGCCCAAGCTCTTTTCAGTGCCCCCATATCGTAAGGGAATCCGCACCACGGAAAGGGACTATCTGAGGGTGGACAAGCTCTGGGTGGGCTGCAAGGTGCGGCTGATCTGGCACATGGACTGCAATGGTATACAGGTTGCAAACTCACACACGTCGTCTGCCACATTTGGTGCCTTAATGGGCACGCAAAGGGGCACGAAGCGACAGCGAAGCGACAGCTCCTCATCGATCGCGGACACAGAAGGTGTCGTGCAAGACATTCGCTTCAAACGAGAGAGCCAGTTCAACGAGTTCTACGTGAAAGGGGAGCAGACCGGAACCGTGTACAAAGTCACCCCTTCTAAGTGGAACTACATGAACTGGACGGTGACTACACACCCGCTGGCTTGCATGTTGGCAATGAACACGTACGATTGCCAAGGCTGCACAGTGCGCGGACAAGTGCTCTACCACCCACCCAGACATTTCTTCATGTCACCGATAAAGCCCTCGGTGTACGTTGCGCTTACTAGGGTGGTGAAAAGAGAGAATCTACAAATGACAAATTGCAACTTTGCTAACACCATCGGCCACGTCGCCTTTTACGATGACAGACTGGTGGCTTATCGCAAGAGGGTGGAGATGAACTATTTGCCTTGACATGCGCATACACACACACACACACACACACACACACACAGACTCATAAGATTCATTTATTTTCTTGGTCTCTATACCAATCACGAGAGGTACATACAGTGAAAGGATGAGTGTTGTGGGTGCTAGGTGGCACGAGCTGACATTGGAGGAGCTCATATGCCTCACGTCATCCAAATCCAGAACGGAACTCACCAAAGACTACGAGGATAAGCCTAACCGAGTGCAGTTATTGAGCAGCGCTAAGCATAGTTGTACTGAACCACCGGACAAGAGTCTTGAACCACCACAGGCTGGTGCACAAGACGATCTCAATTCTTACATCATTCTGAAGTGGTGTCCTTGGTTTTCACAAACATTCGGCGTGCTGTCAGACGCAAATCTTAACATGCTTACGTTAAGGTTGCTGAGGCTCAACAGTGAAGACGCTCCTATCCTTCTAGAACTCCTCACAGCAGTGGCACTTGTCCTCAAGGTACCCAACATACCCTACTTCCCAACCTGCCAAGTTCCATCTCAAGCCGAGTGGTTCCTGTTCCGCCACTGACTGACACTTTGCCGTACTAGCGCTGCGTGTGCTACAATCGAGCCTGACTCTATCTATCTATCTATCTATCTAGTCATCATGTCATCCACCAGAATACATCAAATGATTCGCACATACACCCACAACCTGAGCGAACGTCGGAGCTGCACCACCACCGTCCCCTACGGATGCTACAAATACGAGTCTGCTAAAAACTACCTGCCCGGTGGCCTGTTCCACTTTGTGTATGCCGATTCATATGTGCCTACGCTACACGGACTGAGCGCAGACTATATAAGAAACCTGAAGGAAGTGGCAGTTTGCGCAGCAAGTAGCTCCATTATGAATAGACCCTTCCTGAACACCCCGCAACTATACGAAGTGGAGCTGATCAACACGGGATGCGAGTCCCTGAAGCAGGGGGACCGTTTCACAGTCCAGCTGCCCAGCCACGACGATGTGGTAGCTCAAAGCGACGTGGTCGTCGATCTAGGTTACAACATGTCGGTGAACAAGGGTATCTGGGGAGGACTGCTGGCTACCAGAAAGGTGAATTGCGAGTTTGGTGGAGACCCTGTGGAGGAGGTAATACAGGCTATCAAGCACGAGCAGGCGTTTGACGTCTTTCAACTGATTTCGCCTTACACGCCTCAGAGTATACTGTCCATGATGACGCTAGTGGCCAATGGGGCTGATTATCATGAAGTTGAAGACACAGTAAGGGCGGCTGCGGCGACCGCTGTCAACTCCGACTTTGACGCAATGGCAGTCAGTGTCATTGTGGAGACCGACAGTGTTAAGAAATTTCTCAGGACAGTGGTTCGGCATGCTATGACTATTGTGGAAAGTGTACAAGGTTTCGCAGGAGGACAGGTGATACGAGCATGCAATGGCTACAACTTCAACACAATCAAGACCGGCGATAGATTTATGGCCCAGCTTAATATGAACAGATGGCTCATGTGAGAGCTTTCACGGCGATAGGGGAATGCTCCCTTATCATATGTGTTGTGTTGTTGATTTTCTTTCATTGACTGTGTCTGTACAAGATGTGGAAATAAAGAAACTGTAGCCCCATGTATTGTGTGTACGTTGCTTTTTTTTATTTGCTGCCACAGTACATAAAAAAACAAAAGAAATTCAACGCAAAAAGAAGACAAACATAACCCAAGAAAGAATATACCTAAGAAACACTACTACTACTACTACTACTACTACTACTACTACTTTTCTTTTTGTGTCTACGTTCAGGGTTTACAAAAGAGATATCTTTACTCTTCTTGACACATTTGAGTCCACTCGTAGCCTGTATGCTGCTGCGGATCACAGTCTCAACCTTATTAGCATTCAGCTGAAGCATGCTAGATGCGTCGAGAAGGGACGGTCTGCTGTGGTCGAATACAACAGTAGGGGTAGGGGGGTTCACCTCTACACTCGGGTTACTACCCACAGTCCCAGAGGTCGTTGATGTGATTGGTGACGAGTTGTGCATGTCAGTATCTACAACATTATCTCTGTCTCCTGTCATCCACCACTGAGACCGTAGCTGACAGGCGATGGGGAGATTATCGTCTCCCATGTCGAGCCACCAGCTATCAGCATTTTGATATCCATAGCATTGTTGTTGTCGTTGTCGTTGTTGTTGTTGTTGTTGTTCATCATCAGGCGTATCCTTCAAAAGGTTCATCCACCAGCTTTCCCCGTCACAAATAGCCATCGACTTCTGTTACTCGTTTACTCCACTAGGGCACGGGTGTGGAAACACAGTCTAGTAATCCACAGGACAATGTTCACTGGTATCAGTAAGCAGAGGCTTACAGTAATACACCGATTCAGACGTTTCTCCGGTGGTGAAACACATTCGACGTGCCCGCCGCGGTGGTGCTGGTGGTGATGAGAGCCGACTCTCGATCCAAGTAGACCATCGTCCATCTTTACCAACACAGATTAGCCTCGGTCCTTAATAACATGAAAACCCCTGTTCAGCACTGTAACATCATCTGGTTTGTTCTTATAGCTACCCAGTAGAGCATGTATGCTGGTGTGCCAAACAGTAGAGGCGATATATGTGACAAGGGAACTAGAGCAAGATGTGCCGTGTTGTATAGGATCAATAACATCATGAGACTACACCAGAAGACCGGCGGCGGGTGGTGTTGGTCATACGGGTTAAACAGTATCTGCTCGCCGTGTCCAAACGCTTGCCTACTGTAACGTGACTCTGTGCTGTAGTCGGACAGTCTCTCCTCCCTGTACAGTGCAAACACCTCGCCTTTAGTGGTGGTCGAGAGGGCTGAAGACTGCAACTGTCTGGTCCTCTCAAGTAGAATGTTCAATTCCAAGTGTACATACGATACGATAGATTTGACGGTTGCAACCAAGAATATGATTTTGTACCCAGTCAGCCAGTTCGTTAGCGTCAGACGCCCTCGTGTCAGGTCGTACGACAGGTATACCATTGACATGAAGATAAAGTACAACCGAGTAGCTTGGCACCATGATGACAACATTGTGTTAATTTGGCCGAAGCAGTCTGATGAAGCCAATTGTGTTAATCCAGACGAACACAAACGTCGTACATTCTATAATTGGGAGGAGAGACGGACCACGTTTAGCGGAGCATTCGACCCACCGCACAACCTTGGTTCTGCTGCAAAATTGGTAGTACGCCAACATGTGAATATAGGTGGCTAGGAATAACGTGAACATGGTGACTTTCTGGGAAAGGGATACGCCTGACATCGGGTTGACCATCACGCCGGTGCTACTGAGACAGCTTCGTCTCTCCAAGCTTAGGATGGTCAACCTGGAACCGCTGATCAAGGTGATACATACCAGCAGAGACCACAATGTCCCCAATAAACCCCACGCAAACATGTTCCACAATCTGATGGTGTGCAAAAGGAGAGTGGTGCCAATTAGAATTGTCGAGGTGACCTTGAGTACGTTGAAAATGGCACCCTTGACACGTTGCACTTGCACACTGGTCCGATTCATCCAGCACACGACGGGAGGTAGGTACAGGGGGTGAATATTTGTAGTCATTATAGTCCTGTTCAGAGAGGCACACAGGATCAGGTCTTGGTCCGGTAAAAACTTTCTGGGTAACATGTCTCCTTCCTTAGTATGAACGTGACATACAGCGAGGATTGGTCTCTTGTGCATTGAAATCCCCCAGAACAAAAACATAAACAAAAGCAAAAGTAAAACAAAAAACAAAAAACACCATACACCATACACTACGGTCCTTTTGTTATCAGCCTAGCCGAGTCTCCCGTGTCACCAGCTAGCATTGTGTCATTAAACCTTGAAATAGTTTCGTGTCCGATCGTGGTCATCCTGTTGAAGATGCTGTTGTTATAATAGCGCCACTCACAAAACCCATTGCACCTGAAGGTGTTCCCGGCCTCGGCACCGATACACAAGTAGTAGCAGTCTTGGTCGTTGCGCAGGCAGTCGTACAATTCCTCTTCGTGCGCAACCCAGATTAGACCTAGAGTTGCACCGGATTCGTCTCCTAGAACTGTGACATTGTTTCCCGTGTTCGGCACGGATTTCGCTATCAGGTATAGTTTCACAGCGTGCATATCGCCCTTGTCCATGGCCACATTTTCGACTTCGCCCGTGTGACACATAGTACCTGAAATTGACGCGATGGAGCCTATCAGCTGCAGGACTTGCTTGACCATGGAGGGTTTGGATACAATAGAGTGTAACACGAACCACAGATGGTCACTGAGAATGGGTACGTTTTTGAGAGTGATCTCGGTCACGTTCGATACCACGGTCAGGCGAGGTTTATGACGCGCAGTATGGTACCCGCCGCCAATGTTGTCACACCTGATCATAGTGTGAAACTGGTGAAGCGTTTTGTTCCATTCCGAGACAAAGACGTGGATAGGGATCGCCGGAATGCACAGCTCCTCGGTGCCGGTGTAGCTGTTTATACACGTCCTGGCTATCATAGCACTCCCCTTCGTGATATACGTGTTGTACAGGTCAACGATCGACGAGTATTCCTCAGACTGACTGATGACAGGCATGAGTCTTACACACACATCCCCAACTCGAAGACCGTGTGAGGTATCCGAGGCAAACAGTTGAGAGGGTACGTATTTGAAATCGAGGTCACCGAGGGCCAGACTGTTCCATTGTCCCTTAAACCCTATCCCCCCTGATGACATCACGTCACTATCATGACCATCGTCGTTTGGTAGGTGCTTCGTACTCGAACCATGCCGGCGGACAGATAACACGGGCTGTGCATTGAGCATGAAGCAAATCGACTTTGGTGAAGCCATAGTTGGTCACAGCTGATCTCTAAGCAAATCTAGGCTGTGGTTACGCATGGAACATGTGTCGTTAGTGTCTTGCTTACAGGAACAGCCCACCACACTCTTGATTACAATCCCATTATATCCCATCCATTGAATAAAGAGGAGACCAAAATGTGTTTTGTCTTTTGTTGTGATTCCTTTATTTCTTTACAATAATACACATCAACATCATCAACATCAACATCAACATCATCATCATCATAGCTAAACACACAGGGTAACACACTGAGGTCACATCTTTGTGACAACCGCTGAGATGAAATCTGCCACAGCAGCTGAAGTCTTCAGTGAGCCGCTTCCGCTGGGTACGTGATACCCAGCTTGTTGTTTGTTTGTCACAGCTGTATTGGACTGCTGCTGTACAGACTGTTGTGCAGACAGCTGACATTGGTTGTTGACATTGGTGGACGATGGGGATGTTGTAACCGTTACATCGTCCGTCGTGTCCATCGTGTCCATCGTGACCTCACCGCTGTCCTTGTTCGATCCGCTGCTTTGTATTTGTTTTGTAAGTTCACTCAACTCCTTCACTAGCGCAGGGATGTCCCTGGAACACTGATCATCCTTGGTCTGCTTGCGTACACGCTTATACGGCGTGTCTCTCGCCAAACTCAGCAACGTGTCCATGTTGAAGTTATTCGATGACGAGTCTTGTGCAACCGAACTACGCGCTTCTAGTATTACGTCTCTTACGCTAGCCTTAATTGAATCGAGCATCTTCTCTTGCTCCTTCTGCAAGGCTGCTTGTCTCTCAGATTCCTCCTTGTTGTACTCCATTGCTATCGTCCTCCTTTGCTCTTGGGTAAGAGTCCCTCGCTCATACGACACATCATTTGACACTCTGCTCGGGTTGTAGACAGCATGCCCCGTGAAGAAACCTTGCCCGGTCTGCTGCTGCTGCTGCTGCTGCTGCTGCTGCTGCGGATTAAACAGATATTGAGGTTGTGTGAAATGTTGCATGGAGGCTGACTGCATGCCACTCTGTAGCAATTGCGCCTGTGACAGTTGTTGTTGAGACAGAGCTGGTTGCTGGTGAAGCTGCTGCTTCTGCTGCTGCTGCTGCTGCTGCTGCAAGAGTTTGATCAGATCATCAATTTGTGTCTGGGTAGCGGCCATTTCAGTATCAGCTTTAGGTACTGTACGGTGCCCTGTACTGTCCGTTACCCTGGTGTTAGCGTCTTCGTCAGTAGGTCTAATACCAGCACAGAGCTTAGTTTGTACCCCAGTGCGCTTTGTGAAATCCTTAGCGCCCTGCATTGTGAAAAGTGTGTCTGGGTCATCGGGATGGTTCAGTCTCTGGGTTAGTACGCTATTTTGAACCTTGATTGCCTCTAATACATCCTTGAGCACTTGCATGTCTGCAGCCTGATGTAACACGGCCTTCCTCAGCGATTCAACAGTATCCGTGATAGTCTGCGTCTCGATGTTGTCCGTCTCGCTCTGGGGTTTATCACAAACCTCGACGTTGTCATTCATGGTGATGCCTGCATCGAGGACAGAGTCTTTGAGTGTGGTGAAGCCCATTCTCGTCATCGTTTGGGCCAGATCTGTACCTGTAACCAGTGTGCAAAAGCAGCCCGGTCTCATCGGCACAGAGACTAAACTACATTCCTCCGTAATGGGACCACTCTTGTTATCTCCCACCGTGCCCAGGCTGAAACCCATGCTCGTATCCGAGTCCAAGACACCGTTGGTGTACTTGTTGTTGTCGCACTCGACGCAGCAGTACAGGAATGTTTTCTCGGCAGATCTACTGTGAACGTGCCAGTAACACTTGACGCGACCAATGTCCTGCTTGACTTGACCAATGCCCTGCTTGACTTTGTGTAAGAACACGGCCCTACCGGGCTGCGGGTGACACCCACCAGAGTACGCCATGTCGTTCCCCACAAAAAAATCCTTCCTTGACTCTGGGTACACTTCACCCTGCTCGGTTCCGAACACGCTACACATCCCCACAAGGAACTTGTTGTCGTCACCGTTGCATGAAACTATACTAGCCAGCGCCTCCTTGTAATCCTCCTCGTTGGTACCGTAGCACTCCTTGCAGAAGATCGGCACAAATAAAGATTGGTCTGAACACAGAGTCCCTTCTTCGGGGTACTCACAACTATCGGCATAGTCGACCAGAGTCATGGTGTTCATGTTCACAACGGCTCTCTTCTTGTCCTCAGTGGACACTTTTACAAACGCGTGCTGGTCTTTCGTACAAAACACAGGTCCTACCCGACCACCCTTTTTGGTCATGTCACTTGACGACATCAGGACTCTATCTATCTATCTATCTATCTATCTATCTATCTATCTATCTATCTAAAGACACCGTTATATACAGCTTGCCTATCCCACCACCGTTGTGTTAAATATCAGATTATCTCCCCACACAAACTCTTTGTCGAACTCAATCAATTTCTCGAGTGCCACACTGGAAATGTGTTTCACGTTCTCTATTGTACAATAGGGAGGTGTGCCGGTGAACGGGAAGGTGTGACTGTCATCGGCATCGGCGTCGACATCGTCGCCCCTTTGAGTGCGTGTCAGCTCAGATATCAGTTCGGATAGCTTCACAGTGTCCGACAGCTTCAGCTGAAACATTCCACGTAAGTACGCCCTAGTCCTAATGTTGTCAAAATCATTCTCTTGCACAGACGCACATTTACACATTTTACAATGTTCACTGTTTACTATGACAATCACGTGCTTGGAACTTGGTGTACGGAATACACAGTGGCTACCCCCACGTAGTAACCCACAGGCTGTGATAAGCCCTCCACATACTGTGAACTTATCACTCTCGATAAATCCTGCTACGGCCTTAGAAAGATTGTCGTTGCCATCGGAAGCCGACAATGAGCAAATACGCTTCTTTGGACTCCGGCTCCCCTTTGGCTTCTGGCTCCTCGTCCTCTTTAATGTCTTGGTATTCCTCTCAACAACATTCATCGCGTGAGGTTGTTCTAAACTGCCTACCCAAAACAACACCTCGAAATAACAAAAGGACGAGAACTCAGCACGGTGACCACGATAGTGACGACGACGACGACGTGGACGAACAACCTTGTATTCGTAGGAATCGAATCGCTGTCAGTGGCACTGATCGAGGTTCACAAGAAGTGACACGACCGATCGTTTCTTTTAGTAATCCTAACACGCCGGACAATCAAGCCTCGGTGTCGCGACGGGTTACATCGAAGAAACAAGGCTTTTCGCCCGCAATGGCGTCTGAGGCCATATTCCACATGTTCCCCGAGCCCGGGGAGCAGCAACAGGATCACAACGTCAACACTGTCAGCGAGAATGATCGCTTCATACAAAAACAGTATCCGATGCTTTACATGAACCTAAGTGCTCACGAACACCCCTCCATAGTCGAAGTACAGTGTGACAAGGACACCGGGTGTCTCTTGTGTGAATTAGACCAGAACACTTTGGACTCCATCAAAGTGCTTAAACCTCACGAGGTGAAGGGTTACCTCGACTCCTACAACCACAAATTCACAGAGGAGCAAGTCAATATCCATCTCGCCCACACCGTAAAGGATGACAATGTCATTGAGGTAATACAGAACATGTCTGTCGACCTGCTAAGCAGGTCCTACTCGTTGGCGAACGACACGTCTCTTTGTATACTGCACCGCATTAGAACGCACATGGGTAGACCGTTTCTTGTCCCAGACCAGGATGTTGCCAAGGTTCACAATGATGCCGTTAAGCAGTTCATGGGCCTGGCGTCTACATGGCAGACGTTGATGAAATACAAGCACAACAATGAAAAGGAAAGAGGTCCTGTGACTAATCCTCTATTGTAACTCTTTTCCCTAAGGTACTATAGTAGAAGTGTGACCTGAGCTGTTGATCATATTTTAGCATCATCAACATCAACATCATCGTCTTCTTTTTCTTCATCATCATCATCATCATCATACAAGCGGTGGAACAACAACAACAACAACAACAACAATAGACCACCTCTCCGTGTCGGCACATATGAAGCTCCTGGTCTTACTCTCGTGGCTGCCATGCCTCATGTGCTCACCTGTCAAACACAACCGACCTTACGGTTACGCTCCATATGTTTGGATTGATATCAGCGCATGCAATACACAGAGTGGTTGGTGTCATGGTACGAGCCTCGGTGGCTTTGCTTTGACTGTGGACTACGCCAACCTCACAGATGACATGTGCACACACTACTGTCCTGGGAAGATCATTGCTTACTGGAGACCTTTCCATCACTCGGTGGGTGATACGGCCAAGAATGAGGCCGAAGGTTTACTCGGTGCCTATGTTAAAAAGTTAGACAGGTATTCCTGTCTCACGGTCCCAGGTGGGTTCAAGTGTTCGGACCGCATTGTTACAAATACCCCTTTGAACAAGATATCGATTCTGCTCCATGCTAAGCCACGTAATAGAGACTATTACTTCAGCCAGGACCCGATGTCTGACTGCGAGCCTGATCCTCAGTGTGCAGCTTTCAAACTCTTGAGGAGAACACTACATTCACCCCCTGAGAGAAGAAAATGGCCGGATGCGGATGATGTCCTGACTATGCGAAACTCCCCTTATGCCTGTGTGCTCTCCTACGTGGGACTGGGAGATGCTGAGTCCATCGGTGTCTGTTACACACAACTAGGCGACCATTGTTTTGTGTCAGAAGGTAACAGGTTCTGCATTGACAACTCTAGAACTCCTCGAGTGGGACTAACCAACGCAGACAGTGCCGCGTCGGCGCCCATTGCAATCTGCGAAGTCTCGAGCGCGTCGAGTCTGAAGAATCGGGATCCTGTCTACAAGCCCACCTCGACAGAGATCAGGGACTTTCTCGTACCTTCATCCTGTGACGCAACAATCATATCTTTGGACAAAGCTGTCTACAAGTCAGATTATCTTTCGGTAGCACTTGACGTAGCCACTTTCTATACGGTGGCGGATGCTGGTCATGTAATCATGAAGGTCTCACTTGACGAGTGTCTCCTTCCTGTGGCAACCACAAACCGTCAATTCCCAGCCATCGTCAAGAGCGTAGCCGAAACGCTGTCTAAGGTTAGAGTATCCACATACTCGACAGCCATCATGTTGGACGCCACCGACTGGGGCACGACCGGGTGCTCTCGCGAAAACTGGCAAGGTACAGATTTCACCCGGGTGGCGGCAGCGCTTGCTCGGGCTCTGATCGGAAAGAGTGCGGTGAAACTCTTCCTGAGACTGCCCAGATCCGAGAAACTCTTGGACGAAATTGACTTCTCACAGCTCACCGCGTTCGATACTTTCATCACACCCCAGGGGTTGGTCGACATGAATCGACCGGGACATTGTCAGAACATGTGGGTGTCTGGGAGCAGCGGAGACGATCACAACGCTGACAGTAACACAACCGTCGCCGCCAGCTCCTCTTCCGATGGGGTCATGTCGTACCTCTTGACTCTGCTAAGGCAAGGAGTTAGGGCCAACAAGATAATCTTTACGCTGTCTCTTACTGGGGGACTGAAGATCAGTCCTCTCGAAGATAGAGATTCGCAGCTGAGCGAGATAACCGGCGAGCTCTCGCTGGCCGACATGGAAACAAACACTGTGTTAAAATGTGAAGAGGACCTGAACACAAAGTGCTGCTCCGGATCCATTGTCACCGTCTGGGCTAGGAACATTACGGTGAACGTAACCGTCACGTCGACCTCGTTCGAGACACTCAAGCGCTTTCCTGAGCTGGTGGCGGTCGCGTTTGGCATCAATCAATTTGTCATTGCCCCGGTCGATTCCGATTTCAGACGGGGTCTTCGCTCCGACACACCTGCGATACTGGGTATTACATCGGCAGTACACAGGCTGAGGGACTGGAGGAAACAGCAGATAGCGGCCGGCATATCCACCACTGTAGCGTCATCTGGGTCAGCGCGCGGCAGAAGCAAGCGCTCTGCCGGCAGTGTCTCGGATGTGGCGAAGCTGGAAGAAGTCATCATCAACATTCCCGAGAACCAGTACAAAGACCCCGCGTCCGGGTCCAACAACTGCCTGGACCCCCGGTACACCATAGGTTTGAGTAACATGGTCGTGTGTCCAGGGCTCATAGCCGTTCACGGGGCGCTCGGTATATTCAAAGAGCCCCACAGAGAGCTCTACAGTACCAGCTACGATAAAATCTACGTAGGCAATTTGTACAAGCTTGAGTCGTGCACCCCGGGAGAGCCCAGCACCAAGGCGATCGTCTCCACGAAACCACCCCAACTCGCAATCAACATCAACACCCTCATCCCCACAACGGACCGTAACCACTACATGGTAGGCATCCTGGATTCGGAAAATGTCGTAGAGTACGTGCCTCCTGTGAACAAGGTGTGTGCCGCGTACAACACAGGGGAGACCTCACACAGCATGAACGTGGTCGCGGTGGACGACGGGTACACGGTCGACAAACCGGTGGTCGAAGCTGAACACGGGGTGATAGTGAAACCGGTCGAAGCGCTCTATTTCGTCTCCAACTTCACCCCCGGTATAGACTACATCAACCTGAACGTCAGTTGTGTGAATTACGACGTAAGCGCGCTACGGCCCTGTCTGATTGCCATATGTGGAGGTGACAGCAGTTGCAGGAAGGACTACGGCAGACTCTGCAACTCTGCACACGAGATCATCAATGACGCTCGCAGAGCCGGCGACTTGATGAGGGAAGGTCTCGAGGAGTTGGCCGTACAGGAGAGGAAGGCTAGGATGTACGAGCTGCCTGACAGAGCGCCCCTCCCCTGGTTAGACAGAAGAGTAGACGGGGGGCGCACTGGTAGACACAAGAGGTTTCTTGGGGTGTTGGCAGGAGGGGCAGCCTTGGCGTACGCGTATCACCTTTCCGGTAGGATAGACAATATAGAGAATCAAATGGATGAGCTGAAGAATTCGTACGTCTACGTAATGAACAAGTCGGTGGAAGTGAGCAACAAACTCAACACCAACATAGCCCTGGTCAACGGTAGGATCGACGATCAGGAGAAGCAGATACAAAAGAACAACGAAATTGTGAACAGTAACTTTGCCATGATGAGGGACGCCATGATGAGGAACACGGAGGCTGCGCTGCGTGACACCAACGCCAAGTTCTCAGTCATGGCCAGTTATCAAATGTGGTACGCGCAGATGCAGAGTGTCACCCATCAGATGACACAAGCCGCGATGCACACCAAGTTCATGGCCAGAGGAGTGGAAAATTGTCTGAGACAGATAGCGTCAAAGCGATCTGGCAGCTGTCCCAGCGGCCTGGCGATCATGCAAGAGCACCCCGGGTTATCCGAGTTCCCGACGGTTGGCACGGCCCTGTACAAAGACAGAAAGATTTTCATAGTACACTCTGCACCTGGAGTTGTCGACAAGACCGTAGTCAGAGGGATCATACCCATGCCCAAAATGAGCACGGATGGACTCCCTTGCTGGCCCGACTACAAAGTGTGGCTGATAGACGGCCAGTATTACGAGCCGTCAGAGTGTTACGGCAAGTACTGTTACAAGCCCAAGCCTCACGTGAGGTACCTCGGGTGTGTCAAGGATCCTAAAGAGTGCAAGACGGTATGTGCCTCGTGTCACCGAGGTATTTGCTATGAGAAAAAGAAAGTCACTTGGATGCAAGGGTCAGCTGCAGTGGAGATTGAGTCTCCTCCGCTCAAGCCGTTTTCCAGACCCCACATATCGGACGGGCCTATGTCTTTTGCAGATTTATTGAAGGACGGCATACCGGGATTGTCTGAAACGAAGCTACTGCAGGCCATAAACACCAGCGTAAAGCTTGTTGACGTACATGAAGACTTGGAGAATATCACGAGAAGCATACGAGACATTGATAAACGGTACGATGCAATGACGGCTAACAGGATCACGTTCGGGGGATGGCTTTCAGGGTTTGCTAGTGACGCAGCCTTATGGACCTCTGTAGCTGTGCTCATGGCTTGGTGCACTGTACTCTCAGCTGGGATAGGATACATGTATTTTTGTGGTGGTGGTGGTGGTGGTGGTGGTGGTAGTGGTGGTGGTGGAGTTATGCTCCCACTTTACTCAAAGAGGCGTTCTAAAATGTTATAAAGACAGCAACACATCTGTATTGTGTATGTGCATATGTATGTATGTATGTATGTATGTATGTATGTATGTATGTATCCCCTTTATCTTGTGAGTCATCAATAAAAACCCTACCTGATATGTGGAATTGTCTTGTGTTTGTATGAAAGGCGGGAGAGGGTTGGGTGGTTTGGTGTAAGAATGACACTGGACATTTTCCTTACCAAACACTGCACTTTATTTTTTTTTTACATCATGTGTTTACTTGTGATTGTACATGGTCTTTCTTTCTTAAATATAAAGGACAATACAATGCAATGCAATAAAAAAAACACATCTTCTTCTGTGAAGCTGACAGAGTGTCACAGGTAAGCAAGCATTCAAGAGAGTCACTGAAAGACAACTATGGTCTTTACATCACGATTATCCCCACTACTACGGACTGGCAGTAGTAAAACTGCTACAACCCCAGTGGAGACAACCCCTCCGTCTGAGCGCAACAGCACAGAAGCGGTTCCCCTTGATATCACTAAATCGCCCGGTTGAACAATGCCAAGTTCACTCGCTTGCTTGTCGAGTGTCATCGCTTTGTTGGGTGGTTGGAACCATTCGCCTGAATGTTGGCCATAGAACCATCCACCTGGGGAATTTGTCGAGTATTTGTCCAAATTGATGCAGTAGTTGATGATCATGGAGCCCTTGACGTGGATATTCTCTATAATCCCACCATCGGTTGTCTTGTCAAGTTTTAGCTCAGTGTAGCCGCTTCTCTCCTTCATATCCAGGACTGGGTTGTATTCTTCATCTTGGGCCAGTATGAAATTAGGCGCTATGACCAATACACCGTGCGAACTGATATCAGGATCGTCCTTGTGGGTGTAGATGACCACGCCGTTGCCCTCAGTGTCATAGTGTAAACCCAGTCCGTCTTCGATGCCTTCCTTGAATTCCACCGATGCTCCCCTGGATATGAGAACTCTGCCCTTTGATGACATATAGGCAAGCTCCCCAAGGCGAACACTGGTAGCATCTCTGGATATGACCAGATCCGTGCCGGACGATTCACTCTTGTCATCTGGGGTACACTGATAAGCCCGTCTTTTGTACAAGTTTGGACGAATTACGCTGGTGAGAGTACCGTCAATCTGCACATTTCTGTATGTGTTCGTCACGACCAAACCCTGGTTCCTGAGGTTCTTGACTATTATGTCCAAGTACACTGAACCATCATAGATAATGAAACCATCGGTTGCTTTCTCAGGCTCCTCGCAGCCTAGAATTGTCTCGATGTTATGCACGGCCATCATGCTGTTCTATGCTATGCAATTGGTGATTGTACGGTTTCGCTCCAGTAGACCAAGAGCCTTCTATGTAAGAATTTACATCAGCCAGCAGCAGCAACCACAGGCTGGATAAACTCACTCGCATCAGCTGAACAGAACAGCACAGGCTATTTAAACGTATCAGATGATATCCAGACCCATCCCCGTGTTCACGTAGCAGCACAGGTTGGATAACATCGTGTCAACTGGACCGAATGATACCACCAGGATAACATCGTGTCAGCTGGACCGAATGGCACCGGTCGGATAAATGTAGATTACATCCAGACCCACCTTCGTGTCTGCTTAACAGCTCAGCATAACTTGGATACACATATCAGATGATATGCACACTCCATCTCAGCTATAAACTCAAAGCGTGGGAAACTGGTAACATTTACACAGCAGCATTAGCTCAGGCTGTGCAAGAATTGTCGGTGCTCATAAACCCGTTTGACATGGACTCAAACAGTGACATCCTGCAAAGTCAGTCTCAGACTCTGACTGGAGATGGTAGTGTGAATGTCATAGGTGGAGATGGTAGTGTGAATTTCATAGGCCAACTGCAAGTAAGTGATCATGTCCTTTGTGATTTTGCATTTAAATGTGTGTGTGTGTGTGTGTGTGTGTGTGTGTGTGTGTGTGTGTGTGTGTGTGAAAGGGGCACTTTTTAACTGCAGGCTTTGTTTCATAGGAGCTATGTCAGAAGAACGGATGGCCCCTACCCATGTACAGTGAGCAAGAAAGGCGCGGAACCAAATATTTCGTGTACCGTTGTGAAGTCAATATTCAACTACATGCTTATGATGGTGTGATTAACATAAGTGTGAACGGTAGGTTGTTTTTGTTTTTTGTCTTACATACATCGTAGGCACTGTACCTCCAAACCATGTTAGTCTACAACACTTAACATCACTTATGTCCTCTGACTCTAGGCTGCGGGAAGTCCAAGAAATGTGCGAAAACTGTTGCTGCAGCAAAAACTCTACGCCTGGCTCAGCTGTACGCCGATGCACCGATGCACCGTATACAAACGGACGAATGAGTGGGACCAGAGGACTGATCATGTCTGAGATGACACCTGTTTCTCTCCTACCAACACCACTTTGTGCCACAACCTAACTATTGTCATAACATTGACTATGACCTCAGTTACGTACAACTTGTAGTACTGCATTTATTTGCTGTGTTAGGAAAAGGGGAAGATGTAGCAGACTACCTTTCACTAGTTCACACGTACGATTGTATGATTGCTATGCCAATGTGCTGTTGATGATTCTGCTAATAAACATCCAAACACTTATTTTGAGTCAAAGTGTCTTTTATTGTCGTAAACACAGGCATGGTATAAACAGCATGTGAGGTTTGTTGAAAGAAGAACTTTCCCAGGTCAGCCTGTTGATTACTTGGGACATCATGGCTCTGGACGGTGTCACATCCCGTTTGCCGATGACTCTCTCTGTTGAGACATTGGGAGTGAGAAATATATTTTTTTTTTCTTCGCGTTACACTAAAAACCAACCATGGCTATTACACACAAGTTAGTCAACTTACCCCGCCTTCTACCACTTCTGTGTTCATTATTTTATTTTGCTGTGTTCACAACTCAAAGCACTGAAGCGTCTTTGATATCAAGGAGAGGACTGTGCTCATCATTCACCTCATCACATCTGTCAAAGGCGCATGTTGTGGGAACGTACACAGTGCTTTGTTGAGAATGTAGAACGTGGGAACATGGTTTGTAGATGTTTGATGTTGGGGATGACAGTTTGCTATAGACCTTGTAAGCAATAAGTGCCAACCCAAAGACTATCATCAACGGAGACATTATCAAAACGACATTGAGCCAACTGTCATTGTCACCAATCCACCAGTTAGTGTATTCGTCAACCATGATGATGTTGATGGTGATGATGAAGAAGATGGGTTGGGATTCAGCTATCCTTCAAATGTATTCTCCCCTTGTTTTAGACAACTGTTGTTTTTGTTTTGTTTTTTATTTAACAGTTGTTACTTCAGAAAAATCACCCACCTACATGTGTCTTTGCATGTCGACAATAAAGAGTTGACACACACAAACACACACACACAAACTCACTCTCTCTGGAGAATAATCATTTTATTTTCATTTGTATTTGGCGTAACAAAACCATGAGGAGAAGTAGTACAGGCACAAGCGCAGTACAGTTGTCGCGTACAGCGCGCCATGTTAACATGCAATCGACAGCGGTCACCCGGGATCACTTGTGTTGGAGATCGGTCGCTGAGGCTAGTTGTGCCACCGTGTTCTGTTGCTCCAGGTACGTGAAGATCAGGGCCATCACAAACGCTGCACTTGTGCTGTGGGTGGATCTGACTTGGCGTGCCACATCGCCGGCTCCCATGGTCTCAATACATCCGTAGCGTATGGTTGGGTAACCCTCTGCGATCTTCCACGTCAGCAAGAGTTTCACTCTCTCCAAATCAGCCAAGGTGACACCCCACATTATCTTGGAGAGAGCGCTCCCGTTTAGACTGCAATTGTCATACTTGCGGAGCCCCTCGAGATTGTGCGCTTCCAGATGAGCAATTGTGAATTCAGGATCCTGCCGTTTTAGCATATCCACCAGCAGATCACAGGTGACATTCTCAGACAAATACTGCGACATTATACTGATCAGATACTCGGGGTGTGTCGCGTAATTGTCCGACTTCGACTTTGCCAGCATCCGGACAATTGTATCTCTTACTCTATGATCGCAAGGTAGACTCTGGGGATCTCGTATAGCTGCCAGCAGCCCATCGAAGGACCTCGTGTTTCTGGATAGGTAGTAGGACAATTTAAATGTCAGAGACAGTTTCATTGCAAGTCCTCAGTCTGGTCTCTAGACTCGGAGATGGAACGGAGATATGCAAGTTTAAATACTGGTGGCTGCATATACTTATATATTTATACATTTTATATATATGTCCAGATAAATGGATTATACAGACTTGCACAAAACGCCGACCGCTGTGGAGATATCCAGCTCGTACTTGGACATCTAACCAAAGCCAATAGCCGCCTATAAATCTCACACCAGTGTGTCTATGTCACCCTGAGCTACACGTACACTTCCCATACAGACAAGTCATGGCTGTAGACTTCTACTTGAAGGACTGGGACTACTCTCATCTGAGCCACATATTCGGAAAAAATATCACCCTCGACGTGTTTCTATCTATGCCATACAGTCAGACGATTTGTTACGGTGAGAGGTTTGCTGAGCACCATCAGAAACTGTGTGATACTCTCAATAAGGCACTGATGCACAAACGCTCACTTGATGAGACGGAGCACATTCCACCCGCTCCACGGAAGAAGTGGTGGGGGAGGAGGAGGAGGACAAGGAGGGGAAAGGGGAATGAGACGATGTCCCTTGTCAACAATCTAACATCGAAGATCGACAAACTCTCTGTCAGAGATCGACTGGGTTGCAGGAGAAGACTCTTCACGCCACCGACTGACAAAGGGTCGAGTGTGACTGTCAGAGATCGACTGGGTTTCAGCGGAAGACGACTCTCCGAGTAAACTGGAGCAGAGAGACTGTGGGTGTGGGTGTGTGTGTCAATTGAGACCTGTGAACACCTGGAGAGGAGAGGAGAGGAGAGGAGAGGAGAGGAGCGAGGGAATGTTCATCGAGATCAGTCAGAATGCCTGAAACCAAGCACACCACATAAAGCAGCTATCAAGCTAACCATCGCAATAACAGATGCTGTCAACCTGGATCCTAAAGAAGCTAATGTTTTCACAACCATGCAGACTACTCTTGTATGTGTAATAAATAAAAGAGACATATCACTGTCCAGAATTGTGTTGCTCAGTTTGTTCTTATTTTCATCTTACACACAAACACACACAAACACACGAGACCCAAAAAAAAACAGGTACAAAAAAGTTTGGTAGTTCACTTCTTTATTTTGGTTGTATTTCATATAAAATGCTATCAGTACACATGGGTGGGATGTCAGGTGTAAGGAATAAGGAACAAGCCGGTGTGGGATCACTACCAAGGTGTGGTGAAGAGTCCTTGCTACAAGCATGATGGCTATCCGAAGGTGAGAGAATAAGGTCCAAAATGTCAGTCCGACATTCTCTGGTGGATCCAATGTGATGAAAAGCACCGTTTCTCATTCTGTTGTTTTTGTTGTTGTAGATGTTTCCTCCCTAACATGAATCTCGCCAGCTCGTCCTCTCCTTTTCTTCAC
The DNA here is from genome assembly GCF_965226575.1 of Pagrus pagrus. Classification (NCBI taxonomy): domain Eukaryota; kingdom Metazoa; phylum Chordata; class Actinopteri; order Spariformes; family Sparidae; genus Pagrus; species Pagrus pagrus. The sequence continues at coordinate 131,560 of NW_028175309.1, forward strand.
TTGGCCTCTCCTCCTCTCTAGTCACTCATGACATGAATGATTTCACTGCGCATCTGGGTGTTGCACGTGTCTCACGGGATAACCGTTTAAGTTTTTCACACTCGGGTCGATGTAGCACACAAGCATGGCTAATAATGCATCGAGATGGTGATAGTGTGTAGACGTCACGTACATGGGTCTAGTGAGGGGACTCTCCTTGGGTCCTATGAACACATCATGTTCCTCTGCCACAAATTGCACGTTGACACGCTTCAATCTTTCCATTTCGTAAGATGTCAACTTCCTGTTCTTCAAATGGAGGCAGTTGAACCATACTGACTGGGTTGGGGTAGGTGGAGTGGTCATCTTGGGTTTTTTTGGACAAGTTTTTCAGAGGGACGTAGGGTTGTCAAATGGCTTTACATCGATGCAGTCTTCCGATGTTTGAGATTTTTTTAAGCAAGTAGTTGTTGATGTGAGGAGATTAACGAGGAGATTTTGCGGACTCCACATCCTCCATTTCAATTTCGAACTTGGAGCTGTCCTCTTCAACACATGTAGATTTTGCGGACTCCACATCCTCCATTTCCATTTGGAGCTCTGAGCTGTCCTCTTCAAGACATGTAGATTTTGCTGACTCTGCATCCTCTCCAAAAGAGTATCTTTCCCTTAGCCCGTCTAAATGCCAAGTACCAAAGCGGGCCGACTTGAAGTCGCTGTCCATGGACACTGATTCCACTCGGGTCACAAGAGGGCAGCTGAAATGTACACTGTGTTGTCGTGTTTGTTGTTGTTGTTGTTGTTGTTGTTGTTGTTGTTTCTGTTGTCGTTTGTGGTTCTTTCTCTTATTCTTTGTCTTCTTTTCATGTTTTCGTTGTTTCCTTTTGTTATTTCTTGTCTGGTTTCGACGCTTTGGCATTGTCACGTATTCACCGTTACGTAGATGAAGAGCTGTGTCAATCTGCTTGGTAACAGTGGTGCACCTTATATGTTGTAGTGGAAACTCTACTTTGTCAGAATGGACAGTGTGCTGACGTCACGCTATCCAGCAGATGTTTCCGTTCCCCTTTCCTGTTTGTGACAGTGTTTGACATAGACTCCTTTTCTGCTCTAGTAGTATTGTACATGTGTTAATAAAGACACCTTGATATGGGTTATTGTCATCATTTATTGGAAACTTTACATTCAATGACAGGAACACACTTGTTGCAATCCCAACACAAAGATGTTATCATCCAGTTCTGTCTACATCGCATGATGATGAGGATGATGATATACGATACAATAATACAATAATAATACAATAATAATAATGATAATAATAATGATAATAATAATAATAATAATAATAATAATAATAACAATATAGAGAGCCAGGGTATATCGTGAGTTTAGTAGTAGCCTATACACATCTCTCTTAACTTCTCAGTCTATTGTCTTCTGTGGGACATGATGAAGTCCTGACTACGAAGACAAACACCACCATGCTTGTGGTCCTACATGTAGCTAGATTGTAAGTATGTGTTGCTTCTGCTCATGTAGTCTCGACCAGCCACTCCATCCGCAGTATCTCTCTGGGCATCAACTGTGACTCTTTGGTGTTTTTCCTTTAGGACACTCGAAGTCAGTACCATAGTCACCACGTACATGATGTAGATTATGATGTTGAACACGGCAATGGCACATTCCATGTTATGTAATCTCTGGGCATCGTCGATCAGAGGTTGGTACAGTAACTCCATGCAGCCTGTGATCACGGCCATGAACAGCTCAATGTTCATCATGATTAAGCACGCTAGTACGGTCTTGGTGCTCTTGGTAGACTCCGGACCACGAGTGTCCTCAAATTCCATTTTCCTTTTGCTCTTCGCAGCAAAGTAGCTCAGCACTATGCTTACAACCATGGCTAGACATCCAATTGTAATGAGCGCTATCCCTGCGTGGATGTAAGCGTAGTCGTGGTCACCCGGCTTTTTGGTCCTTGTCTTGTGCTCATTGCCAATGAAGTATAGGATGTTGTTGGGTATGGTCAAAAACCCCACGATGAGAGAGGTGATGACAGAGATGGCAGCTCCCAGCTTGCCTCTGAAACGAGCTGTGCTCATGATGGCACTGCTAGAGATGGCTGACATTCTGCCGTTAAACATATTGTTGCCAGTGGCTATCAGAGACTCAAAGCCTCCCAGGTTCAATTTCTTGCGATTCATCAGAGTGACTAATACGTAGTTATCAGTCTCTCTCTGTCTGTCTGTCTCTCTGTCTGTCTCTCTCTGTCTGTCTGTCTCTCTCCACCCTCACCCTTTGTGTCTTTCTGTTGTTATGTTTTATTTTTGGCTTACTTAATTCAAGTTTAAGACACCACTGGAGGTCAACTCAAGGGTCCTTGTTCTTCTATCGGGGTTACGGTTATCTCAGCGACCTAGGACATTTAATACAATGAAGCTTCGAGACCCGGTGATTGAGTTCCAGAGCCGAAGCGGTGCCCTGTACGCAAAGTCTACAGCTGACCACCGTTGGTACAAAGTTCAGGGTATTACAAAAAATCTAGACTCTATCATGTGCCGCAGAAAGCGCTCATCGGGTCACAACATGATAAGCATGGACCTGTTCACGAGGGTCGTCAAGGACCTGAACGATAATCCGGAGAGCTCACTCGAGTGGGTGTCTGTGCACGTGAGAAACCTGAATGCGCCTGAGTCCAAGGAGGCTGCGTTAAAAGAAGCTCTGCTGAAACTGTTCAAGACTAAAAGCCTGACTCCGGCAGCCTGCAGACGTCTATGGAACAAGACTCGTATGTCCACTGGCATAGGTGTCAAAGTAGACGCTCAGTGTAAAGACGTTTTCAATGGTAAGAAGACGGTAGCTAACGTAGGCCCCGTGTCTCGTCTCATTCTCACGCAGCTCGCTGCTCTACGTCTAACTCCAATCTGCGCAGGTCTCAAGGTTGCCGGCGTGCCCACACCCGACAGGTGCAGCGTGCCTGGTGATTACACGTACCACAATGGTTGCACAAAAGGCTGCGCGTCCATCTGTGACACATGGGGCTGCTACACTGAAGTTGACCTAGTGGCCCATGACACTGTAAAGGGTAACATAGCGCTGCTGGAGCTCAAGACCAGGAACAGTGATACATTAGACAAGTCCACCTTGTGGCGATACAACACACAGCTGTGGCTAACATGGGTGATGTTCTCGCTCACGTACCCCAGCATGGCGGAGAGGTCTGCCGCGTACCTGGTGATAATCAGACCGGGGACTAATCGGGTCACCATACAAAGTTGTTTGAGGCCAACGATTTCTAAGAGTATACGCGCCAGGTTCCCGTGGCTGAACAGTTTTTGTCCCCAGGTGCTTAACTGTCTGACTCCAATGTGTGTGAACATGAGAGTTGAGACTCAGCGGCATACCTCGACAGCGAGGAAGAGGAGGAGGACGATGACGAGAACAGGCTCCTGGTTAGACCACAGTGATTTATGTTATAGGAACATGCTGTTCAACCGGGAAAAAAGCAAGAGGAAGACTGTAGATGTGTCAACGACCGTAGATGTAGCTGACCGTGTTGTTGAAATCATACACAAGGATGACAACAGTCAGCATGGTGAATATTGTTATCGACCTAGCACATTATCACCACCACCACCACCCTCCCAAAAAAGAACAAAAAAACAAACAAAATAAAGTTAGTGTAATGATGGGACATCCAACCCGTGCCTTTTAAATAACAGGGTTTTCATGGGGGAAAAGGATAAATTCAATCAGTGGTGCACCTCTCTGTACACCTTAGACGTAATACATTTAGTCATAGACCAATTTGGTTTTGTCTCTTAGTCGATTTGACTTTCTATTTTTCTACAACCAAAATGGGGTTGAGACACAAAGCTTTCCATGCAATGCTCGCAAACCCTCACCTCGCGCCGTTCGAATTGATCGAGGGATCGCAGCAACTACAGGATTGGACTCTGATAGACCATCTCATGGTAATCTACAGGGTCAAGGAAATTGACTACGTCGAGGGCGATTCGCAGAAGTCCATATTCAACATGGCCACAAGGCTGGCGAATGATTACGCGTCAGAAACCCAAAACAGTCACTACGTAGTGCTCGTAAAAGATGGCGCGAGGGCTCATAAGCCAGCCGTGAGGGAAATGAGACTAAACAGCCCCATCGCACCTCACATTGAGTTCTGTAAGAGTAACCTGTGTGCCATAGAATACGCCATGATGAAGCTGTTGGTCGACATGGGTATGGAGAACAAATTGTTCCTCGTAACCGGTGCAAAGGAAGACCTGTTGACGGACGAGCCTGGAACCTCGGTTGATAACCTGGTGTCATTCCACCAGAAATACGTGGAGCGCCAGGCTTGCGGGGAAAGCAGCTTGTCCGCGAGCACACTCGAAGATCCGAAAGGTCCCGAGTGTGACCCATCTAACGTAGACCCCGGTTACGTAGACTCATCAATAAACAGACCCGAGGGCCTTTCGGGTGTTTTCATCGCAACCTTCGCAGACCCCCAGACAACACAGGTTTCTATATTACGAGAAGCCTGTCTCCGGTGTACAAGCACAGAAGCTGATACGCTGCTTGTGGAGTTGGCCAACGTTCTGACGGGTAACGTGACCATGTGCACGGGAGACTCGGACGTCTTGGCTGTGCTAACAGCTTGCGGTCGAGAGGGTATTACTTTGAGGATGGACAACAAGAGCTACCACAAGGATCTAAGCATGCACATGTCATCCTTCGGCGAGCTGCTGTTTGACATTCCAAACAACCACCCTTCCGAGCCACCGTTCATGGAAATGACATCAATCGATAGGTTCAGAGTCCTATGCGACATCGCTGCTGCAGATGACGGTGATGATGATGATGATGATGATGGCAATGATGGCGATGATGACCGCTTGCTACCTCGAGCTCGGAAACAGCACAATGCATTCGAGGCCATTTTGGACGAGTATGACACCGCCAAATGTAACCTTAAGGAAAAAGTAGCTAGGTACCTGTACCTAGCCGGGATCAGGGGATCGCTGTACTGTTCGTTTCTTTCTGTATTCTTTGAGTCGAACGCCAGGGAAAGATTAGACGATTTGGCGTTTGATGTAAATCAAGGCTCCAGTGCAAAGACAGTCTCGTACATTTTTGAAACACTGTGCCCTGCATCCGGCAAGACTCCGCCGTCGGGCTGCGAGCTGGTGAAAAGTCCTCCGTCTACTGGTGATAAAAGAAAAATGTCCTGTCTAGAGGAACCCAAGGTCCCTGATGTAGCCGATGTTTCACACGAGGTGGATCCGAAGAAGGAACAGAAAAGGCTACTGAATAACCTCAAGCAGATGAGTAAAGCTTACATGTACGGGATGGTACCAAAGGATAGCCACGGTCGTTTCTTAAAGTTGATCCAGGCAGGGCGGTGCTTTTTTGTGCGCGTGAAAAGATTCCAAGACGACAGAGCGCGCATGGAAAAGTTGATCTTCATGGCGTTGTGTGGGACTGACTATAACATAGTTCCGATGGGACTGGGGATTAAGAGATTGATGACCGGAGCTGTAACCAACTACAAGTCCTTTTCCTCCTGGTGCCAAAAGTTGGAGAGCTTACTCTGGGATGTCAACGGAGCTTCCTCTCGGGACTATTACAACATGGGTAAGAGACTGGCCACTTTCACAAATGTCCCCGCGAAAACCCAATCCAAGCACTGGACAGAGTCTACTTGTGGATTAATGTTCAAGACCATGAAATACGTCTGCGAATTGTGGAACCTGAAGAGACCTAAACCCGGACCTGAGTACGGCTTCGTTGTGCACGATGGTGTGGTGCGCTTTAACTGCGAGGAGTCACAGCTCATTGACTGAATGCAAACCGAATGTGATGCTGTGTACTACAGCTTACATAACAGATCGAATCTATCTTGATGATGTCAATACCCATGTTTTAATCATTCACATGTCAACAATACTTGTTGCTGTCCCAGTGTAGGACAGTCAATGTGATTTAAGCTTGTGTACAATAAACTTTATCTGAATGGTCATTCTCATCTTGTACTTGCTTTTCTTTATTCGAACACTTGGTATGTAAGGTTGGGTTTCACTCCTACATGGCATTTTGACTCACGGTGTAATAATTATAACAACAGTGACAACGACGACAACAACACTGGGATAGTGAATTAAAACCATTTTTATTTTCACAAGAACAAAAAGCTTTACAAGTCCAACATGAGTATACACAAACACACACACACACACACACACACACACACACACACAGTCTTTTCACAGCCACCACATTCACTGATGTACACAATGGACGTTGTCCTGTTGTACACTACAACATTGATGCCAATGATAATCAGGAAATGTCAAAGTTTAGTTGTCCAACAAACTGTGCAGGCTGTGCAGACGTGAGTGAGTCTTCACACTGGTGATCAGAACTCATATCCAGGAAGTGGAGGACTGTAACGTCTTGATTAAACCTGTGGCCACCAATGACCGTTTGATTTAGTAGTTGAGCATAGCTATAGCAACGAAAAAGCAGTCCTTCAGTCTGACCATCATATCAACTATCATCAGCAAGCAATGAAAGTAGCATCTCGGGCAGGTCGAAAGTCAGCGTGGCCTCATCTTCCACGGCCGACAACTCTGTGACATTCAGGCCTGGGGGCGGCCTACTAGTCCGCGGCTGAGCTGCCGTTGACTGGGATGGCTGTGTAACGTTCAGGCCTGGAGGCGGCCTAACAGTCCGCGTCTTAGCGCCCGTTGACTTGACTGCTTGTGCAAAATTCAACGGCCAAGGTGACACGGACCGATGTTGAGCTCCCGTTGACGGGGATGGCTCTGTGTTCACCAGCCGGGACATCGTGGTCTGAGGTTGATAGACACCATCTGTACGTTTGTCATGCTTGTAGAAGCATCGTGAGCCTAAGCGACAAGTTTCACCGTATCGACATGGTAAACTCGCCTTGTCATCCTTGAATGTCTTGATCAGTTGCTGCTTCCCGTCGTTATCCTCGATCCAGTAAAGACTCGGGATATAGAAGGAGGACACAGTTCGGCAGAAAGGGCAAGATATACCGCTTGAAGGTGACACTTTCTTCCATGCGCTGCTGCAACCCAGGCAATAACAGTGGTTACAGTTGGGTAAGATACCAAATTTACGATCTTCGGGTTTTTTCTTTTTATACACCACCTCCAAGCACAACCCACATGCCATGTCTTTACTGCGCAGGTAGTTAGGTGACATCCCATCGCGGTACTTTTGTCTCATCGTGGGTTGATAGACGTCATCTGTACGTTTGTCATGCTTGTAGAAGCATCGTGAGCCTAAGCGACAAGTTTCACCGTATCGACATGGTAAACTCGCCTTGTCATCCTTGAATGTCTTGATCAGTTGCTGCTTCCCGTCGTTATCCTCGATCCAGTAAAGACTCGGGATATAGAAGGAGGACACAGTTCGGCAGAAAGGGCAAGATATACCGCTTGAAGGTGACACTTTCTTCCATGCGCTGCTGCAACCCAGGCAATAACAGTGGTTACAGTTGGGTAAGATACCAAATTTACGATCTTCGGGTTTTTTCTTTTTATACACCACCTCCAAGCACAACCCACATGTCATGTCTTTACTGCGCATGTAGTTAGGTAACATCCCATAATGGTACTTTTGTCTCTTCATGAGTCCTTAGACTGCGATTTCCCAGCACAGTTATGTTCCTGTGAATGTTGATAAATCTCTCTCTGTCTCTGTCTCTCTCTGGTGTGCACAGTTTCACTTATGTTAGTGTTCTTATGTAGCTTCCTCCTTTATGTGAGAGGAGTGTGTGTGTGTGTGTGTGTGTGTGTGTGTGTGTGTGTGTGTGTGTGTGTGAGGAGAGTGTCATATAACCATTGTTTTACACCAGCCTTTCAATCGTCATCCCCACTCTCAAGACCGGAATTGTAACAGCCTTCACGAAACAGCTGCTTTGCTCTAGCTCCCATGTCGGGTTTGGTGTGGGATGACCTCAATTGATGCTCAGTCGGGTCTGAGTACAACTTTTTGCTGTTAGAAAGCCGTTGATCCTGCTTGGTGTCCATGTCTTGGTGATACTGTCGAATCTGCAGAGGGCGCAGCTGTTGTGGTGGACACAGCTGATACAGAGGTTGAGGTTGCTGCTGCTGTGGCTGTGACTGCTGCTGCTGCTGCTGCTGCTGCTGCTGTGGCTGTGACTGCCGCTGCTGCTGCTGTGGCTGTGGCTGTGACTGCTGCTGCTGCTGCTGTGGCTGTGGCTGTGGCTGTGACTGCTGCTGATACTGCAAATGTTGTACAGGTAGCTGCTGAGGCAAATTTCGTCCTGGATGCTGATGGAGTCGAGGCTGAGTGAACTGTTGAGGACGGTCATATGGTGGAGGCTTGCTGACGCTGTTGTTGATTTCAGGGAGAGGTGGAGCTGAAGGACAGTTGGTGCACACTTGAGACTCGAGCCAGCTCACAGGGACATCCACTAAGTGACCCGTGTGCGTCTCTGGTTTCCACTGAGAGGAGAGGATGCGATTGGATTTGTTACCCCACTGGTACACCTTAAGACCAGCAGAGCTCATGCAGTAACGGAACAATAGATATATGTAGTATCTGGAGAGTTTGCGGGGCTCCAACGCTATCTGACTGGGGATAGACATTTCGTGAGACATCGTGCTAATACATTCCATCCGGTGGAGACACTCAAGATCGGCTCTGGGTATGTACAACCTATCGGCTCTCTGCCACATATCTCGCAAGAGCTGCAGGGTCATCTGGAGCGTGCTTTCACATCTGAACGCATCTTGCAGCAACCCCGTAGCCGGAGCACCTGTCACTATCAGGCACTCAAAGAGTGACACAGACGCGTGTTCAGAGAACACCATGTCCCTACGAACCAAACTGTTCATCTCCTATTTATTACCCACAGATGTGTCGCAGGTACAATAGTAAGACAGGGTCCAAGATGGCGTCATCAAAGTACAATAGGAGCACTGTTGAGCGATTGCTATCCTTGGTAGAGCGTCACAATTTGTATCACGTTAAGACCTTGAGGTACGACGATGTTCGTGGTGTACTGAGGTGGCTCGGAGGAAGTGACAACTTTGATGTCACGCACAATGAGGACACTGTTACGGTAATCAACAGGTTTATCCACACGTCTGATCTCAGGGACGTAGGAGTGATGAATATCTCCGAAAACCCTCAGCTCCAAGGAAAAACACGTTTGGTGGTATACGTGAAACGACAGACTACTACTGCTACTAGCTACGATTCTATCATACTCTTCATGGTGATAACATGTGGTGCACAAGCACCTTACTCTCGCGAATCGAGCATGATCTTGAAGGAGTTTCAGAAAATGCTCACTAGCCTCCAAAATTCCCTATTCCCAACATTTGCACTTCATCAACAACATCGTCAACGACACCACCACCATCATCAGCAGCAGCAGAACCAACAGCACAACAAAGCAAAGGATCAGCAGACACGACCAGTGTTAGACGGCTTCTTACCCGAGAAATACGAGACAACGGAACCTAGAATGCCCAAGGTGACCATCGACGCCTTTGGTCGAATGTATATACCGCTAAGTCCTACCAGAGAGGCCGACCCGTGGAGCATCTACTCGGGCTTAAAGAAGATACC